>NW_019174545.1:181051-204550 GCF_002260705.1 Seriola dumerili | reverse complement strand
TTTCAGCCAAATTGAGAATTGGTTGAAACTGGAGATAATCTGGAGAGCAGACACACTAGTGCATGGGAATGTGTTTCCCCATCTCATACTTCAGTCACATGCAGACTGAGGAATGAAAAGTGAAGCTGGAGAAAGGCGATTGACCAATTTAAGGGGAGTGTCTCTGTTTCCACCAATAGCATGACAGAGGCCCCACTCCTCCTTGATAAGGTCTTTGCATACACACTGGAGGTTCAGCCTGCCATGTTGGTCTGAGGATATAGTTGCATGTTTTCATGGCATGTTATGAAAACACAGTGAATTAATCTCCAACTATAGAGGGATTCAACTGTGTTTGTCCAAATGCTCATGCCGACTGTTTTTTTCCCACGATGGAAATGGTGTCGAACTTTTAGCTTATAAAAACTCTTTAATTGGTTCTGGGAGAAGGAAATAATGGGCTTGCTACCAAAACAGGCCACCATCAGCCAGGAAAAAACTAATGTTGCACGGCTTTTTTGAAGTCGCAAGATGGCAATTTTACTCATACATTTGTGAGCAGCACTGCAAACTTGTAAAATCTAAACCTCTGGGATTGGGCTTCACTATGCAAAAGCTTCAGCCCACCTTACAAGACAAAAGAAGTGACATCTTGTCCTACAAAGTCAAGAACTACTCATTGTCAGATAAGCAGCACTCCAGTTTTATCCACCAGTGAACCCTGCACTGCCAAATGAATTTGGGGGGGGGGGGGAAGTTATGCCTTTATTAAGTAGCTGACAGTAGAGAAAATGACAGGAAGTGGGGGGAGAGAGAAATGGGGACTGACTTGCAACAATCGGTTTGCAAGTAGTACGTTAGACCTGGGACCACCTCTTAAGTTCATCAGAGCACCTCAGATCTCCAGTGTTACCTTAAAATTTTAAGTACAAAATAAAATATGAAATACCTGAACGTTCATATTCCACAAACGATATGTGATTTTTTTTTTTACAATGACAAGTAACATTGTCTTTGGTATAGAAATGACACTATACAGTCTTGTTTTTACAGATAAAGTGCACTGCTTTACTGTGCATCTAAATGGTTAAAATATCACTTGACATTTTATAAGACAGCAGCTGAAGCTCATGTTAGGTAGCAGCAGACAGGAATGCAGAGTTGAAAAATTATCTCATACTGCCACCTGCTGAAAAACATGGTGTGAAACACCTCCATCAATCAGCTGAAGCTTGATATATTATATGTATTTCTGCCTATTTTTCCTTCAGATTTAAGTTTGTCACAGAGCATCAAGAGACTAAAAAAAAAAACATCACATTTTATGGCTGTTTCAATTCCATAAAATGCACATCCAGACCACAATGGACAGTAAGAAATTGTTTTTATGTATATGTCATTGTATATGTAAATATACAAGTGTGTCCTCAAAAATTTTTACAGTATCAAAATAAAAGTCTTCCAACAACCAGAAAATAAAATTAGAATATGAAAAACAATGAAACACAGTTGCCACACAAACACATTTATCATGGGCTACATCCACTAAACTCTCCAACTCACTAAAAAACAAAACTGAATTCTCATATTTCTAAAACACAAGATTCGCTGACAGACTGAGAGGATGTTCTGTTCAAAAGAATTTACAAAAAAGTTTAAATCTTCCTTATAAAAACTAGATTTTTGTAACACAAGAAACACAGGGGGTGTTCAATGAGGAGGAAGTTAACAAGAGCTCTGGCCAGAGAGTACCTGCACCTTTCTGAATTTAACTGTTTCAACAAACAACATAAAACTTTATAGGTCCAAGTCAACTCTAAACGTGTTATGAGACAGGATATGAAGGTATCAGTACAAAGTGAGTAAAATGTAGTAAAACATGAACATGACAGTCAACTCCCAACCATACTGTCTTAAAAAACAGAAGACTCGAGCTTGATTGTAGGACAACCACATTGGATCTCTGCTGACATCATTGTACAGGATCCACACTTCCCTCATCATGCCTCCAACACTGTCAACGCGTTTGATGCTTTGGAGGAGCACAGAACTGCGAATGAAATATTATTCCACAGGGCCTTTACCTGTAGGCCCTTTGCCATCACATTCTTGCTTTTGATATCACTCAGCGTTTGTTCTCTTCTTTTGTCCATTTCCTTCCGAATCCGAGCCTCCAGAGCTGATCTCATAGCTGAATCGCTAAGATGTTCTTTTCTGCAACACGTTCCACTACCTTCTTAGGCTTATCACCCTTTAAAAACACAAGGAACATCATAAAATTAAGACCAAACCAAACTAAAGTAGACCAAAGGAACCAAAAAGAAGAATCATTAGACAATTAGGATGTCCAATATACCTTGTGCACGAGGAAGGACGTAATGGTACCAGAGTCCGCCTGGGTAGTCAAAACCAGAAAAGTTCAGTCCCATGGATCTCAGTTCTCTGTGCTACGACCCACTCTCATTTTCCATTCTTCAGCCTCAGCACCAGCCCCTGACTCTGATCATCTGGAAAAGAAAGCACATTACACGTTCTCTTTACTTTATTCAATGGATGTAGTATCATCTGGCGGAAACGTATTGAAAGGACACATCGATCTTACATCTTCGTCCGCGGATGGTACACTTGGATGTTAGGTCGACGGGTCGTTCTAGGGGTTGTGGTGTGTCTCCGCCGCTGAAAGCTCTTTAGCTTGCTTCACCTCTTATCATAGTCATCTCTTGGAGAGCCAGAAAAATCGACATTTAGTTATTTGCTTTTGAAATGTATGTAATTGTAACCACATACTATGGTATTGCTTTCACTGAAATGCATTTTGGTATTTGTAAAATACATTAACTCGTTATAATTGTGAAGCAAGAAATATTGTGTCTAAGTGTTAAGTCCAGAAAATTTGGTGTAAAATTGACTTCATCATCAATATTATCTCTGGAGATCATATTTTAAAAAACATTGTCATGCTGAATGACTTCGCCCTTCGTTGATGGCGCATCTGGTAACAGTCATGGACACAATTAAGCCCTGCGATACTGAAACAAATCGATAATCGTTTATTTGTTTATCCTTTTCTTTTACAATAAGCAGTTGTTTGGGCTCCAATGTCCTAAACCAATGATAACCTTTGGCCTGTACGACCTTTACATATATTTTTCACTTTGGGCATAAAGGCGTATTAATTGAATCATTATGATCATACTGCCCTCCATATGTAACCCTTCATTCAGCATCAGATCAACTTCTATTAAAAAAAGAAAAGTGTAGCTGCAGCTTTACATACTGTAGCTGTATGTCGTGAACTAGCTAGTATGCTATCTGCTAGCATTAGCTAACGGTAGTAAAGGAAATAAACCTAGCCATTCTGGTTCCTCCGGATATGGTGCAGGAAGCCGTGGCTCATATCCAAACGCCCCCCAGGTTTATACTTCAGCTCATGCGCTTCATCGTCTCTCAAAATATCCATTTTGACAGACAAGCTCAAATATGATGACAGTATTTAGGAGCTAATGACGCCTTGATGATTGCAACAAGTCTCAATCAGCAGCACTGACAAAAAAGCTATATGCTAGCTAATGGTTTTTTCCAATCGTGAGAATTCCCGGAGTTTATATAAATATATATATACTATCTAAAAAAAACAACAACATTGGTTTTAAAGATATGATTTTACAAAATGCATCAAAAAATACTAAACGCAACAATAAATACACCAACGTTTAATAAAGGCAGCTTGGTTATGCTGCCAGAAATCAAGAGTAATCAATTCTGGCACCCAACAGCTCAAGGATCGATGTAGCTTCACTGGCGTTGTTTTCGTCCCATTTCTAACTGCGACCGTACAAACACCGCGAGTTTCGCCACGCCCAAGCCGTGTGTGACCCATTCATCTATCCAAATAAAGATTAATATATACATCGTTTTTGAATATATAGATCGCAAGCTCATTGCTGAGCTCGTAGCTCAGAAGAGTAAGGCTGAGGTGGACGGAGGATGACAGCAAGGAGCAGGGTAAGTTTCTATTCACTTTTCGTTAAACGTAATGTCCTACATTTGGTTTAGCCAGTAGCTACAGTGTTATAGCAGACTGGAAGTGTCGTTCGATTCTGCTCACTGTTTGGTCAGCTATACAGAAGCGGCTTCGTTCAATATTTGTTCCATTGTAGGCTTTTAAAACCTGCTTAGTAAGGCCACCGCCCTTCCACACGCACACAGTGTAATCAAAACCATCATCATCTTTGAACTAAATGCTACGTTAAGCTAGATGTTTAGCTAGCTTTCATCCAATATGATGGGAATAATTCTTAACTGACCTCGCACCGTTGTCGTTTTCCCTTTATGTTGCAGTGACAGCCAAAATAGGACGAGGACGTGTAGTAGAAGACCGGGAGAACCGTCACTGCCCTTATCTTGACACGATAAACAGGCAAGATAAAGTTGAATATGCACGGCTAATGTTATTGCTAAATGCTAGTAAGCACTGTCCATCTCTATAAGCCCTGCAGCTGATTCCCAGTTTTTTGTCTGTAAATCTACTAGGAGTGTGCTGACTTTGACTTTGAGAAGCTCCTGCTCCATCTCTCTCTCCCATATCAATGTCTACGCCTGCCTTATTTGTGGGAAATACTTTCAAGGTAGGCGAACTATCTGACATTTTCAACCAGAATAAACACTTTGTTGTCGGAGGACTGATTCACTCATGTATGCTTCCTTGTAGGTAGAGGTCTTAAGTCCCATGCTTACACTCACCAGTGTACAGTTTACCCATCATGTATTCCTCAATCTGCACACTCTCAAGTTTTCTGTCTGCCAGACAACTATGAGATCATTGATTCTTCATAGAAAACATCACTGTAAGTAAAAACCACAAGGTTATTTCCTCATCATGTATTATTATGCTTTTGATTACAAAACTTGGAAAGAATGTTGATAGTTCAGTAATTCAAGCAAACTTAAATTTCACAGGGGAAGAGACTCTCAGGTGGAGAAATGAATAGGTGCAATATTCAATATTATGCTTTGAATTGATATGTTGCAAGTGTGTTCATCTATTACATTAGGATATTAGTTCAATATTGTTTTTTCCTGATGTAAAAGATCACATCACAGCTGAGTCAGACTAAAATGACCTGTTTTCTACCTGAATTCAGTGAACAATAAATGAGTAAACCTGTTTGAAAAAACACATGTACTGACACTCTTGTTTATCAAAAATGTTTATAACGGTGGTTAAAGTTTGTTTTAAAGCACCAGTACTGATACTCTGACAGTGGTGCTCAAAATATTGTATTGTCAATGCTGAGGTTTGTTTTGTCCATATTTCCAGACTTTCTTTTTGTCACATAAATTTGTTGACACTTTCTTTTTCTACAGTATGTGCTAAAGCCAATCTTCACCAAGCAGCACATTGCAGGGCTGGACAAGCAGGGAAAACTGTACCGAGCCTACGATGGTACGACGTACCTGCCAGGCATTGGTAGTCTCAACAATATCAAAGCCAATGACTACGCCAACGTGGTGTTGCAGGTATGAATAACTGCTTCAGTGGACCTTATTTGGACGTAGTCAAAACTTTTTAAGTAATACCAGCTTGTTCATTATGCCTCTTCCAAGGCTTTTCCAATGTTCTTGCGAAACTACTTCCTGGGGAGGAAAACTACAGAGGAATCCGCAGGCCACCGGGGACATCATGTTCCTCTTGGTGCAGAGGTTTGGTGAGTGATGCGCAAACTTGGAACCCAGAAACTTCAAAGGCCACGTGTCTCCTCATGAGATGCTGCAGGCTGTGGTTGCTGTGCAGCAAGAAGAACTTCCAAATTACCAAGCAAGGTAAGATATGTGTGATGCAACAGATATGGCAGTACAAAAAAATAAGAAAATTAAAATCAAATAGGGTTTCACACACATGCTGCCCCTTGGAGAATACTGTGTGTTGTGGTCCTGATTTTTTTTTCTGTTCTTAGGAGATGCTGTGGACTTCATGACGTGGTTCTTGAATGCTCTGCATGGGGCTCTTGGAGGCACAAAAAAAGCCATGTGAGTTGGATGAGAAATACGGTGTTATCACTATCTGTTCACTATGGACATAAACAATGGGTATTTGACAGATTATTGTACATTGTTCAGAGTTGAAGAAAAAACTGGAATACACATTTAATTAGTTGAGTGTGCAACAATGAGACCTAACCTCTGTCTCTAGTCTTTCTTCCATTAAAGCAATCATTACTAAAGCATTTCAAGGCTCCATGCGGATCTTTTCCAAGAAACTTCACACCCCAGATTTAGTAAGTCTGCACTTGTATTTGAACTCATATAACTGACACTTATGATGAACTATATGATTCACGTTTCTAATAATGATGAATTGAATAATTCATATTTTTTAAAACTACTTAAACAAAGTGCTTGACCACAGCTGAAAAACACTTTACTTCTGAGTTTATTTCTTCCGTCAAAATTGAGGCCCAATCAAAACCTAAGCTCAGATATGAGGCAAACCAGAGAGAATATTCTTAATTTTCACATCTCCCTCAAATGTACCTCTCATATGTATGCTATTTTTGTTGAATCCTTTAAAACATAATTTAAAATTTCCACATGGTGTTTTTTTTTTTTTGTTTTCATTTCAGCCTCCAGAGGAGATAGAAGCATTGCTTTGTGACAGAGGTAGCCAGATGTCTGAATCCACCTTCCTGTTTCTGACACTTGACCTCCCACACAGCTCCACTGTACAAGGATGAGAAGGAGCAGCTTATTTATCCGCAGGTCTCTTCTTCAACATCCTGGGCAAGTTCAACGGCAGCCAGCACAGAGAAGGTACAGATTCCCTCGTCTTTACAAAAAATATTTCTGGACAAGGACTGGATTCGTACTGTTTTGACGTCACATCGGACCTAGAGCAAAGTTTTAATTTTTGCAACAGCTTCGTTTAGATGTCAGATTGGCACAGGTATTGATGATGCAAACACACTATCTCTGCTCACTTTTCTGTCTCATTTACATTAAGGAATACAAAACTACAAAGAGAATTTTCTCAAAAGGTTCCAGTTGACCAAACTGCCTCCGTACCTCATTTTTTGCATCAAAAAATTCACCAGAACAACTTCTCTTGTGGAAAAGAACCCGACAATTGTCAACTTCCCTATCACGTAAGTGCTGTACATATCTGTAAGACAAAGTATCTATGCTTTTATTCAGAGTGCCTGATGAAACCATTGAAGTGCATGTTAACAATAGTATAATTGGTTGTTATCATTGTTCAATATAACTCTTTCCTCTCTCTCTCTCTGTGAGTATTTTACCCAGCACAGTTATGATGTTAGCTTTAGTTATAAACTGAGCTAAATAAAAATAAAATAGGCCACTCTTAGTCTTTACATAATGCAGGTTCGTTTCCAATCATAGATGCATTAAAACATTATTAAAAATCTGCAAATGGTTTTTCTTTAAACGTTCTGTAATGATAATGTAAATATGCACTCGTTCGTATTGTCACTTGTTTATTGTATTTGCTTCAATAGGAATGTGGACCTGCGTGAGTACTTGACAGAAGAAGCTCAAGCTACAGAGAAGAGCACAACTTATGACCTCGTCGCCAATGTAGTGCATGATGGGAAACCCACTGAGGGAGCATACAGAATACATGTTCTGCATCATGTAGGCTGCAAGCAGATATTTCTGAAATTGGCCTGATTTGTTGTAGCATTAATCACAAACGCATTAAATTACACTCATGGGTTTAAATGTCATCACTGACCATCTGTTATAATATCTCTTAATCAGGGAACTGGGAAGTGGTATGAGATGCAGGACCTGCAGGTGACCGACATTCTCCCCCAGATGATCACACTATCAGAGGCCTACATCCAGGCAAGTCCTCCCACGCAGTTTTTGTGTGTATGTGCTGGAAAATGTAAATGTTTCAGAGCTCTGGCTGCATACTTTTCCATGCAACATGAAATCATCACCTTTCATCTGATGGCATTCACAGCACAGATGCACGTCTTTCAATTTTTAGAGGCAAATCTTCAGTACAACAGACAGTTATAGTTTCTGATTATGGCATGGACTATCTAGGGTGTATTTAACCTCTGATTGTAGCAGCAATAGTTATAAACTGAGCTAAATAAAAATAAAATAGGCCACTCTTAGTCTTTACATAATGCAGGTTCGTTTCCAATCATAGATGCATTAAAACATTATTAAAAATCTGCAAATGGTTTTTCTTTAAACGTTCTGTAATGATATTAAAACAAAAAAATGTAAGTACATTTTTCTCACTATCAAATAAAAAAACAGGTCATCCCTTCCTGAAGAGCTTCAGACATGATTTAGGTGATTTCAAAGATGCAAGAATAAACTAAGTGGGGAATGAAACCGTGCAATTTCTTGGTAAAAATGATCAGAGGTAATGATACAGAGTTCAGTAGAACGATGTTGTTAGCAGCTTTCAAAAACTTGTTTTAGCCAGGTCTTATTTCATACAAGATCGATCTTTTAAATGATTATAAATTAAAAATGGTAATTGAATCTATCAATTAACCCTACATTTACATAGAGCTCGCTTTGGTAATTGCGTATTTTCTCTCCTAGATCTGGAAGAGACAAGAGACTGATGATGACACAAACAACCACACAGGGGTGTAAGTGAGGCAGGATTTTCTTCAGGGTGAATGGCCAGAAGTGTTGTTGCCATTAGAAAAAAATAAAATAAAAAATGAACTGGGTATTTATGTGATTCAAAATAATGACAAAATATAGAATGAGAGTGGCGAGAGTGGCAAGAGAGCATCAGGACTATATCCAGCAAATAAATGTAAATGTCTCAATGTTTTTTTTCACTGTTTTATCTTTTTACTATGTGGGTGTTTCTAAATAAACAAGCTCCAGGACACACGTTTGGCTGTCTTTTGACTTTTAATGACAAACCTTTGGTTTAATTTCATTTTAGGAGTGTGTATGTGGCAATAAGATAATAGGATAAGCACCTTTGCAATTCAGTTGCAGTAGTCAGTTGTCCAAAATTGTCTTAAGTACATTCTGAGAATTCATCTTATGGCTAACATAGGGACAAAATCTTTTTTTCCCCCCACTTTTTACATTCATAATGGCATCATACATGTTGTAATATACAGAATAACACTTCACAAAACTGGAACCTGCTACAGAAACTGATGCTTAAGACTGAATCCCAGCCCCAGTCTTGTGACACATCACTTCATGACTTCATGCAAATCACAATATTTCATTATTTACTATTTATGTCTGACTGAATTAGCATATGAGATGAATAACTTCCCCAAAAGTAAAACAAAAATGTTCAGTGCATTACATTTAGAAAACATTTAAAACTGTTGATAAGTGTAATAATTTGTAAAAAAGAAAGGGGTTCTTTGTGTGCACATATCTTTACAGCTGCAGTTTGGTTCACTCATTATTCTTCCACATGTATTTCTCACAGAAGGCCTGGTTCTGCAGAGAGAAAATACACAGAAATAGGATGTGAAAAAAAACCTGAAATTATTCACAAAATCAGATTATGGGCAAACGAATGAAGTAAAAAACATGCGTGCAACATGTTGAACATGTAATTTTCAGATGATGGGTCTGACCTGTTTGTCACTTTTATCAGCTTAATTAGCAATAATTGTTTGCCTTTAACTTACACCACACTTCTGAGCAGTTTCTCTGTCTTTGCACCAGTAGCTTGGTCCCCAAGTACAACGATTCTTTCCCAGCGGCTCCAACTTCCTCGAGGCAACGCACAGATCAGCTCTCTGCAGGACAGACAGGACAAAAGATCCTCAGAATTTGAACCAGAGCAAAGAATGATATGTGCACAGGAACATTCAATTGGCTACGTTGTCTTCATGATTTGTTGCGTGTTTGTAAATTATGCTCGTGAATCAACTAATTATATATTTTTAGTCACCAGAGGAAGTGTGCTGCTTTAAGTGATGGTACAGTTCACGTCTGCCAGTGCCCTAAATTCACCCATGGTGAAGGTGTCTCTTGTTAATATGTGGAAGTAGATTAAATTACTGCAGACAAATCCTCTTGTGGATCCGTAATACTGGATAAAGACTTTAGGATATAAAGATTTCCTTTTTGTTTCTCCCTTTAGATAGACCATTGTACTTTTGACTTTTTTTAAAAGCTTATTCTTACTTCACAAGCATGTGGAACATCCATCTGGTTTCCCAAAACCTTCTGCATTCGGGAGCCATAGATTTTAGTGAAAGCCTCACACTGAAAAGAGAATGAGAGTTACTTAACAATTTTTCATACGATTTTTTCTTCTTAATCTAACCGATTAGAAACTGCTTTAATTCCTTTACTGAACACTTGAATTTAAGGTTAGGTTTAGGTTTATTCAAGGCAATAAACTATAAAAGAATATAGTAACAGGACATGGAGAGGTGTAAGGTATAATCAGCTGAGTAACTGTAAACATGTGTCCACAAGACACATTTTCTGTGTGGACACAGACAAAACATGTTGGTTGGCTTAAACCTGAATATTTTTAAAAGGTACAGTGATTTGTGAAGGATTTTGTTAGTTGGAGTGCTTAGTGTTAGTATGAAGTGAGGGTCAGACCTTAGGGATGGCGTTGGGGTGATGGACACACACAGACTGAAGAAAAGAGGAAGTCTGGGGTTCGGTGGAGTTATTACCCAGGTGCAGTCGGCTCAGCACCACCAGCGTGCGGCACGACTCACAGTCCGAGGGGAAGAGCACCTCTGGGAAATCAGTAGAGCGTTAACTTGGCATGGATCATAGACAAATGCTGACCAAATTGACTCATGATGAACGTGTGACTGACCTGGAACAGGCTCCTCGAACAAACAGAGGTGCAGTAGAGTACATATTGTGTGAGGCGCAGCGGACGATAAGAGGAATTCGACAATCTGTACGCCGTATTTGTCGACGAAATCATCACATCGGTCCTTATAGCTCTTAGGTACAAGATTGCAGATCTCTCCCATGAGCTTCATTAAAGCATCCTGCAGGGCAAGACAGAGAAGATAGTGACACTTACATGATGTGATGTGTGGTGTGCGTCAAGCAATACACTGACACGAAAAAAAGGAAGTCACCTCAGTCATGTTTTTGGGCAACAGGGTCTCCAGTTTCTTCATGATAAACAAACACAGGGTGCAAACTGGATTGAACTGCTCCTAGAGAAGAGAATAGCTGATAAGAGGACCACGTATAATATAAATGAAAAAGTTTCACTTCAAGTTTCATTTTATATTCCACTTCTGCTTTCTCATACTGATGGCCTGATGAAGGTGCCGAGTGCAGAACTGGATAAGACTTCATCAGTAGCATGCTGGGGAAGTTTCAGCAGTTGTTTCTCCTTGTGGACAGCACAGAGTCCAAAAACCATACAGGTCTCACCTGGTTTCTACAAAACACATATGGTCTGATTTTACACGTCATCTCTGAAGGCCATAGTGTTTATTGTTTTAACATGTGTCGAAAAAGAAGCGTAAATAGAAGCTAAACTCACCAGGTGACCAGGTGTTTGCTGCAGGACTTTGGGCAGATACGTCTTCACTTGTGAATCACACTCTGATGCCTGTTCTCTTGGGAGGTGCAGGCAGAGAGCATGCAAGGTTTCATACACAGTCTCCTGCAAAGGCACAGGGGTTAGTGGATTGTCTATGCTGTGGTAAAGATGCTGGGTGTCTTAAATGTATTTTTCTACACAAATAGACACCAACTTTACCCATTTTTATTTGTCTGCAGAAGTGCAAGGTGAGCACTTGCAAAATAGCTTGACAAACCTAAACTTTTGTTAAGAAAATCACATGTAAATATTGGAATTTTAGTTTTCTTTTTAAGATATTATGTATCCCAGCTGCTGGGTGTGGCTGCCAGTTTTTGTTTCAACCAATTCCTCAAATCTATGTGGTCAGTAAGTGAAGTGAAAGTAAATTGAAACTGCGCAATGAGTGGATCACAGAGATACTCACTTTAGTATCCCTGGTTGAAATCATGTTGGCGGACAGCTGGATGATCTGGCTGCATTCTGAACAGATGTCCAGTGTCTAAGGAGGAGCCACAGTCAGATAATTTTTTAGGCCTGACTACAACACAACTCAATTTAAACATAAAGCATGACTTGTCAGGGTTTTCCCGCACTGTGTGCACTTTTTAAAGAGTAGGGTAAGGAAACATCCAATGAATGTAGGTGGCAAAAACATCATCTCTAATTGATTGATAAATGCACTAACTTTTTTTTTCTTTTTCTTTTGCTATTTTAAACAAACATAACTTACATGTGCAAAAAGAGGATGTGAATGAGAATGTGACTGTTTTAATAATGACAGCTAAGTGTTAATATAAGTATAGTGGGTTTATGTATTATTTTGAAATAAATATTAGTTCCATATATTCGGTTGATTTGACAAAACAGTGATAATATAGGAAATAAAAGTCAGGATTACCAGAGTTTTCTGTTTGATGAATGACAAAGGGTCTATGATCAACCTGGAGTCTCCTATAAACCACAAGACAGAAAGGGAGAATGATACACACAGTAAAAATTTAAACGGTACAACATTTAAGTATTTTAGTATCAGTCAGAATAGCCTATGTCTGCATCCTTTGTGCAGTAATTCAATGTTATCATATATCCCACAATAGCAGCCGGCTACATGACAACAGAATTAATGGCGACCGTCAGGTGACAGTAAGGCAGACATTTCTTCATCTTACCGGGACACAGAGAAACCGCGAGGAGCACCAGCACAAACCCAGATGCAGACATGGTGTGAGCGAGCACGAGACTATAGGAAGAGCAGATGATTTAGGTTATAATAACATCAGTGCGGCTGTTTGGGTCGCAGCGGAAATACAGATTGGTCGTGTCACCCAATCAGAACAGTAAATGTTACGCGCAGTCGCTGTGGAGTAGATGATTTAAACACGTACACACACACACACACACACACACACACACACACACACACACACACACACACACACACACACACACACACACACACACACACACGGGCCCTGTAGGCTATATGTAGATAAAACTCCTTGCAGCATATACCTGGAGTTTGGTAGGACCTATACTGTATGTCTTAACCATACATTGTTTATATATGGTTTAGTAGATAGATAGATAGATAGATAGATAAATAGACAGATAGATAGATATACACTTTATTTATCACCTAGGGGAGAATCAGTTTATTTATTTCTTGTTCATTTACTCTGTGGTCTAAGCAATGGGGAATATTCCTGAATTTGTTTGTAATTCTTTTACTGAAATGAAGTCCGCAACACGTATTTGAAAAAAACAAAAACAAAACAAAAACAGTCTACTTAAGGCTTCTGAAGTGACCAATAGATGGCAGCAGAGCAAAAGAAATATACAGGGCTACACATGCTCGGACTGGAAAATGGGGTTAGAAAAAAAAAGAAAAAAAAAAGATAAAAAAATCCAAAATCCAGAAATTATAAACACATGATAAAATGAAAAATGTGCATATAGTCCTTGGATTTGCTAGAGGATGTATCTAAGTGACAGGTCATTCACCTCTGCCAGCTGGGCCCTCTCAGCATAATTGGTGGTGTGACCTATCATTACTGTGTCATCAGGCAGTGTGACGATGAAGTTGGAGCTATTTGTACAGAGTGTAACAGGGAGATAAAGACACAACCATTCATCAATCAATGAGTTACCTAATGTGTATTTCTAACAGTTTTGTATTTTCTTTATAGATTAATCCTCAGTTTTGTGGTACGTTTTGTCTGCAGAGCTTCCTATTTATTTGGGCCTACAAGTGTAGGGTTAGGATTATTTCCCACGTGTACTGTCTTGCATGAGAAGCCATAGGTGGGGTTGTATTTGATAACAATGCAGACTTTAAAATTCCCTTTGTCATTAAGATCAAGAGTGACTGAAAGCCACTTTATTAGTGAGTATGCAGCTCTCTTTTCTCCGTGTTGGATGCATATACTAAAATAAGAATAAGACAATAACATAAAGTCCATCAGTTTTACAATTCCTGGAGGATTGTGTTGTTGCAGCCGATGGCATAATGTTATAAAACCAGAAAATATTACGCAATTGAACACTATAAGCGTGTGAAAGCGACAACCTTTATCCTTTTCTCTGTTATGTAATAGTTTCCATGCCGTGCTTATATGTTGTTGCACTGCATTGTATTTAAGGTTGTCTCTGTCTCTGTAACTATAGGCTTACGCTAACTGCTCATTATGAGTGAATCAAACCTTGATGTATTATGGTCTGTATTGTGTTGTCTCACCTGATATGTCTCTTCTCACTTACAGTGCATTCGGAAAGTATTTAGACTCCTACGATTCTGTTATGTTGCAACCTTATACTAAAAAAAAAAATCCCAATTTCCCTCATCAGTGTTCACTCAATACCCCATAGGGACAAAGTAAAAACAGAATTTTTGAAATCTTTGGGGAATTTATTAAAAAGGAAACTTGACATTCACATTGACACAAGTATTCCAACCCTTTGCTTTGACACTTGAAATTTAGCTCAGGTGACTCCCATTTCTCTTGATCATCTTTAAGATGTTTCTGCACCTTGATTGGAGTCCACCTGTGGTAAATTCAGCTGATTGGACATGATTTGGAAAGGCACAAACATGCCTGTATAAGGTCTCATAGCTGACAAGACATATCAGAGCAAAAACCAGACCATGAGGTCAAAGGAACTGCCTGCACAGCTCAGAGACAGGATGGTGTTGAGGCCCAGGTTTGTGAAGGCTACAAAAACATTTCTGCTGTATTGAAGGTTCCCAAGAGCATAGTGGCCTCCATAGTTCTTAAGCAGAAGAACTGTGGAACAACCATAACTCTTTCTACAGCTGGCTGCTCGGCCAAACTGAGCGATCGGGGGAGATGGGTCTTGGTAAGAGAGATGACCAAGAACGTGATGGTCACTCTGGCTGAGCTTCAGAGATTGTATGAAGGAATGGGAAACGCACGCTCTCTCGCTCAAACTGTTCAAACCTGTTGCACTCGTCTCGCAGCGTTGACTTCTTACCCTTGGCTTGAAAATTTAGTGGTGACAAGATTTAAAAAAAAAAAAGAAAAATAAAATAAATAAATAAATAGCATGAGTGTATGTAATGTATTTAACTGGGCCAGTGTCATTACATGGATTTACTTAGATGTGGCCATACAGGTTAATCTGCACTTGTTTGCTCACAGAAATTAAATATATATATATATATTATAATAATATAATGATATATATATATATTATATACAATTATGTGAGAGGCCAAGGCTTCAGTATTTTGTGATACTGTAACAAAACTAAAGACAAGAACAAATAATTATGTTCTTTCTTGTTGTATTTGTTATATGGCATCTGCTTGCACTAAACTGAAACAAATGAATTCCACAAATGTTAACATAAATCCAATTTCATGTATTTTTGCAGTAGAACATCATACACAAATTATAATAATGTGAACCTACATAAAAATGCTTTTTGCAAAGAGATTAAAGAACAAAATCAAATCAAAACAAATGCAAAAAAAACAAGTGGGTGGCCCTCCTTGATGTCATCTCAGCTTTGCCTCTGCCAGCAACCACAGAGTAGGCATGCAGGTTTTTCTTCAATTTTGTAAATGTAAACAATAAATCTGCCAGTTATTTGTTAGTATTTCCTTACACTGGGAATAGCCTTTACGGAAGTGCATGATATAATTGGCAGACAGGACCAAATATGAGGAAAGACTACAAACAAACTTTCACGTTCCATCTGCAGTGTACCGGAAAGAAACATGCCCAGAAGACAAAAGAAGCCAAGACAATGACGAAGGTGCGATGGAGAGTCAATCTGCAGACAGATGGTCATAAACGAGTAACCACACACACACACGCACAAGCAGACTTGTTCCATTATACCTGTGGGGACAGCCATCGACATGGTGCATTCTTTAGCCTGTTACCTAATATCCTCACAACAATTGTTTTTGCTCTTATTTTTAATTGTGTGCAGAGGTGGACTTCTTTTCTCATTATCTTTCACTGCTGGTGTGGAAAACACATTTATCTTCTCTCCAGGAAACTGTGTGAGGTTGAGCGCTACTCAGAAGTTTTATTCCTCCTTGAGGCTCTTCCTTGTGTTGACTGATGAGCACTAATGTGTTCATTCTTTGCATTTTCAGTCTTGTGAAATATTGCTGTAAATGTAAGGGAGAATTTAACATTTCATTTCTCATGTCAGCAGTGGTGAAAAGTAGCTGAGTGCTGTACATTTTTGAAGTTCTTACTTGACTGGAGGGTTTCCATTGTATTCTTCTTTAGTTCAGAATGAAATATTGTACTTTTTACTCCGGTACAAATATTTCGGTTAGCTACTCCATACTTTGCAGATTAAGATTGTACAACCAACATATCACCCTCTAATAAAATATTGTCTTGTTTTCAAATAAACTGCTAACAATATATTAAATATATGAATCCTTTACCACGAACTGCTGCAACATTAACATTCTTTGTACATGTTAATTTATGCATGTAATAATGACCCAGAAATAGGATTTCATTGTTGTTGCTCTTTTGTTTACCTTTTTTTTTTGTTTCTGATAATGTTACAATCTGAAACAGGGCATTTTAATAAGGACTACTTAAATAATCTGTTAATTAATAATTATATAATCCACAAAGTGAGGCTTTCTTGTGCAAAACCAAAAACACACACTTCCCACATATTTTTAATTTTGTAAATACTAAATACAAATTCTATATATATTCTTCTTTTTTCATTGTAACTTTATAACTAACTAACTCTATAACTATTTTAAATTTACTTTGTGTTACATTTAGTAAAGTTAGTCACTCTTCCAGTTTGGCATCTCTGTTTTCCTTATGCATACCAGAGTCACTCCATTCCTTTCAATCAAGTAAGTCAGCTATTTACCTGAAACACCATTCAGCTGTCTGACTGTAGATACTGAGATTATTTCTCTGTGCTACTTCCCTGTAAAGGCAACCTGATGATAAACAACAGATAATTAGCAGGGATTTTCAAATTTTTTTGAAGGCCCTAACACTGAAAGACAAAGTCTCACTCTGCTGAGTATGTTGCAACCAAGGAAACTCTCAGTTCACTGGTGTTGAAGAGTGGAGATTCTTTAACCTCAGGGTCTGAACTCTGAGTCCCTCACAACTAACATTTAGAGACACTAAAAGTACTAAGATGACTGTCTTTTTCATTTTAAATGGGAGTTTTTCTGTCAGGAGGAGATATGTTTGCTGTTTGTTTTGTAATGTTTGAGAAGAGGTGAAGGAGTGAATTGATACATTTAGGTAACTGTTATCCAGTTGATGGATAATGACGATCAATCATTTGGAGCTATTTGTGCTCTTGAGCACTTGCTGCAATTTTTTTTTTTTCTCTTGCAAGCCAGGATCTTCTTATTTTAGTTTATACATACATAGAGTATATATATATATATATATGAAATTAATTCTACAATAAAAAGAGAAAACCAATGTACTACAGCCAAACCATGTGAATATTGCATGACGATCAGCGTAAGAGCAGCTGCTGGTTTTGGAAGTAGATTTTTCTTCTAATTTTATGTTTAATGATAAATTAAATACAATCACTGGAATCAACTGGATTATTAAACAATGCAGGGGCAATTTTCAGAATGTCTAATGGCACTAGATACTAGAAATGCCTTCTAAAGCTGTAGCATCTTCTTCATGAATCATAAATGAATCATAAATTCTCCCACTCCACAATTCTCATTTATATGGGCTCTTTTTTTTTTTTTTTATGAAATTTACAGTACTGTGTAATTCAATGTGTTGCAATCACATACTGTAGGTTTCTACAGCACCTCAGTCACAATTGTGTCAATTTTGGATTATGACGGTATACTAAATGAAAAGGTGGGGCAGGTAGATAATCATAGCCTACAGTGCAATTATTTTTGTGCTACGTCCTCTGTATCTAATGGCACTGCACTGCTGGTAAAGTCATATGACCGAGAGTATACTAATTATTTTAAGACGGCAGTTGTCTGCATCAGCCTGTGCCCAACCTGCTTTCTGAAGCCTGCAGATGTCTCATCCAGGTGATGTCATAGGGTTATTAAAAGACACCACTCTAGTTTTGGCATTGCTTTGTCTGCTGTGTTCAGTGACTGTCTGGCAAAACATGTCTCAGGTTTCATTGTGCATCTTGACTGAAAGCATCAAAGGCTGCAGATAAATGAAAATTTTAATGTTGCAGCAGTTCGTGGTAAAGGATTCATATATTTAATATATTGTTAGCAGTTTACTGAAATATTTGTACTGGAGTAAAAAGTACAATATTTCATTCTGAACTAAAGAAGAATACAATGGAAGTAAGAACTTCAAAAATGTACAGCACTCAGTCACTTTTCACCACTGCTGACATGAGAAATGAAATGTTAAATTCTCCCTTACATTTACAGCAATATTTCACAAGACTGAAAATGCAAAGAATGAACACATTAGTGCTCATCAGTCAACACAAGGGGGAGCCTCAAGAATAAGAAGGCCGAGTAGCGCTCAACCTCACACAGTTTCCTGGAGAGAAAATGTGTTTTCCCAATAGAGAACACATAGACCTATAACCTGATCTTAAAAAGTTTCATACATTTTAATGTAAAATTACAATATTTGATAAGTTTAAGGTTAGTTTCATTACTGGTCGTATTGATATTATTTAAAACCATGGGACGAACCACTCATTTGTATGAATGGCAGCCTGTAAATATAGAAACCTTCTGTCTGCAAAATATGCTTTTCCTTTTCCTGCATTACTCATCATTGTCAGTAAATGACCTACTTACACATTGCCAACTTACTTAACACTAGAAACAATCACTGATTAGGAAACAGCATGTAATTCAATTTGGATATAATTACCACCATTACAGCATTTAGGCTAAATAAAATGTGTTAATTTTGATAATTATATATTACTTGCACTCACTCTAAAAATCATTATTATAGATCTGCTCTGCCTAAACAACAACAAGATTTTTTACACAAAAACTAATGTTGTTTTTATGTCTCATGTTCATTTAATAAACATAGAGTAAATCTTGGACAGTGTCACCATCCCTAACTTATCACTGGCTGTCATCAAGTAACAAAACCAGAAAGGCCACATGCCTGAATGAAAGCAATGGTAAATCTACCTTATTGTTTCTAAATTAGTGCTATTTTTGTCTTCCATGACATTTATGCAGGGTCAGGAAATAACCTGATAATAACCTGATACATCAGTCGTAGTATTTAATATGGTACGTTTTGTTAAGTCCACAACACAAGTTGATGAAATTTGTGCGTGCTGTGTTTTATACATTTTAATTCACTTGAATTGAAAGTGAGGTCTTCAACTGTAAATTTTGCAGCGGCCATGAGAATTTATTCAACTGCCGAAAAAATATTTGTAGAGAACTATCAACTAACAAATAAACAAATTTTTCAACAACAAAGTAATTCAAAGACATAGAAAGGCATTAAGGCAAGACATACAAGAGACGATAAGGATAGTTCAAACTCAATAAACCACAAAAAACAGGAACATAATAGTTAATCTTGTCCCTCTATAAAACAAATCAAACTGTCACCAATAAAAAAACAAAACAAAAACACAGCAAAAAATAAATAAAAAAATGCTGAATATTAATAACTATAACACACTTCGCTAAGAAATGCACACTAATATGTTGGAAAAATGAATCTCTCTCAAGTAGTGAAATAAAAAGAGAAAAACAAACAAACAAAAAACAAAAGTGACAAAATATGAGAGAGTTCATTTAGAAATGTTCCAATTCTTGTCTGATATTTGCAAAAACCAGTGGACAGTGATCTGGACTCATGCAAGGCAGATTCTTACATAAAGTAAAAATAGATGTTTGTTTCAATTCTGTTTCAGTAACTAAATGAAAGAATCACTTTTCTTTTTCTTTTGAATCATGATGCAGTCCAGGTAAAAGCTTTAGGAGTGTGTTGAGTAAACTGTTGGGTACTGCCAGAGAGGCGACATCATTTACTCATTTTAAATGATAAGGAGCTGTTTCTGAAAATGGACTCATGGTGGCAGGAGTCAGTTATGTCCAACTGTCTGTATAATAGTCCCGCTTAGTTTATTTGATAGGATTTTACATCATCCTTTCACCTGCTGTCCTTCACAAACTATGAAAGTAGGAAGTAGGAAAAACATTTTTAACACAAATGACCCTCTTATGACCCTCATGGGGCTATTTTCACTTAGAGCATTATGTTGGCGGTTCATTGAAGTGTTAGGTCCTACAGGTTTTTTAGTTTCCTGTTAAACAACATGTCCATTTCTTTCGGAACCTGCTTGAACAAAGATGCCCCAGGTGTCACTAACGGTGATTTCTCTGACAGAAAAAGTGCTATATATATATGGAGGACAAATTGGTGTAAAATGCACTAACTCCTGACTGCAGGTGGAGGATCAAACTGGGACGTCACAGGTACTGTGGTCGAGCTTCTTGTCTAACTCTTTACCTTTCACATAGTGTTTCTTCATGCTTGTGAATAGCAGATGCACCTCACATTCAGGCAATCATGCACTCGTTATATATTTTTAAGTAAGGATTTTAAAGAAAAGTTAGAAAAAAATCTGTATATAAACAGTTTGGGTTCTTTTGTACATGACAGGACTGTGCCTGTCTTTTTCAGAGATGAAATGGTTTATGTGTCTGATAGCTGTCGGTCTTTACCTGTGTTTGCAAAGCCATGTAAATGCTGGTGAGTATTATGAAATTGGAAAATAATTTCATTATAATAATTTCATATCTATGACATTGAATGAAATACAGTCGTTATAAATGTGTATAAAATAGTCTCTTGCTAAAGTTTATTTTGTCAAATTGATAAAAAATAGAAATCAGAGAAGATATATTGAAACAGTGTTTTGCTGTAATTACTGAACTGACATTAATTGAATTGAAACTTGCAGATAAAAAAAATCCATAAATTTTAAGAAATCAGGCAGAAGAAGAAAGCACAGAGACAGGTGAGTGGATTGTGTTTAAGACAACAAAGAGCAGATTTACTGTGAGATTTCTTTTTTCCCATCAGGATCACGTTTGAGCAGAAGTGTCATTGAAAAAGCGGTGACTGAAGCAAAGGCCACTGTGGACTCAGCTTATGAGTACTCCAGAAAAGAGTGAGTGCACACATCTGCTCAATTTGCTGCACATGTTCTGCAGTGAGAGAAAAATAAATGGCAGAACATGAACGTATCAGATATATTCAAACTGCAGATTACATGGCATCAGAAGCAGTGACATCTAAGTGCTGATAAATCGGACCTCTCCACACAACACAGGAGCATTGATCGTGTCAGGAGGAATGCAGCGAGTCCCTCAGACGTCCTGCGGCTGTTGAAACAACCCGCTGGACCAACCCGCACTGCTGTCCGTGCTGCAGACTATATGGATGTTGCTGTGAAGCTGTTGAAGAGGTCTCTGGACAGACGTCCAAAACGCTCCATCAATGCCACAGGTGTGTATCCAAACTACAGTGTCTTTTTATTTTTATTTTTTTAATTTTCCATACAGGCTGCTTGAAGTTACTAAGTTAGTCAGCTAAAATGTCTATCCCTTGCCTCTGTGAATTAGATTTGATCTCTGAGGAGGACCTGGAGGTCGTCGCTGATCTGACAGGCTGCTCTCCCCGACACCGTGTCCCTTCTTGCAAGACAACTCCAAATTTAGACAAGTTTCGCACTGCAAGCAGCACCTGCAACAATAGGTGAGGCACCTGCTAGATCATTTTTTTAAGAGAGGAACCAGGAAAAGAACAAGCAACAAACAATCAAGCTAATTGACTGCTTAATTTTTGCCGCCGTGGTCAATTTGAACCTTGTAAAAGATTCCACCCCCGTGTTCTGTCTTTTTCGTCATTTGATTTCACAACTACAAAAACTAAAAGTGGGTGTGGATGGTTGGAATGTTGGCAGTCAAGTATAAGACTGTTTGTTCATGTTGTTCATGATACACCCAGGTGCAAGACAAAGAGAAACAATAATAAAGGATTTTTTCTCCCTCAGAGAAAACACTCGCTGGGGATCCTCCAACATACCTTTCACCCGCTGGCTCCCTGCTGAGTATGAGGATGGCACCTCTCTGCCTAAAGGCTGGAACCCTAAGCTGAGAGTCAACAAACATTTTCTTCCATTGGTAATGTATTTATATATATATTCTATATAAAGAACCATGTGCTGTACAAACTGTGAGAGAATAATTGTACAGGAAAGCGAAGTGCTCCTGAGGAGGTGTAAAAAATATTGAAACAATAAATTGAATATTTAATCACATCTGCAGTGATGCTTAATGTATTTTCTCACTTGTAAAATGAGAGATAATCAATGATAGATGTATCAATCACTTTCATCAAGGTGATCATTGTCTACATCCTGTCCCCAGGTAAGGGAAGTGTCCAACCAAATTCTGCGCACAGCTAACTCTGATGTGGAGAGCGACCCTCTCTACACTCACCTGGTGACAATCTTTGGCCAATGGACTGACCACGACCTGACCTTCACTCCTCACTCTCCTGTCATCCGCTCATTCAATAATGGTATTGACTGTGACAAGAGCTGCGAACGCACAGAGCCCTGCTTCCCCATTGAGGTCAGTGTCACTGCATCACAAAAGAAAAGATGCGAATACACACACACACACACACACACACACACACACACACACACACACACACACACACGATTCATCTGAGGAGGACCTGGAGGTCGTCGCTGATCTGACAGGCTGCTCTCCCCGACACCGTGTCCCTTCTTGCACTACAACTCCAAGTTTAAAATATGTTTCGCACTGCAGCCAGCACCTGCAATAACGGGTGAGGAACTTTTCATTTTTCGTTTCAAAATAACAGATAATGAAAATAGGTGAATGATACCGAGGATAATGTACCTGGTTATAATTTGGCTAAATGTTCCTTTTCCCCGAAGAAGAGCCATGAAACTTATTCCCAAAACAGAGAAGATAACAAGATCAATGATGATTTTTTCTCTGACATATAGAGAAAACACTCGCTGGGGATCCTCCAACATACCTTTCACCCGCTGGCTCCCTGCTGAGTATGAGGATGGCATCTCTCTGCCTAAAGGCTGGAACCCTAAACTGAGAGTCAACAAACATTTTCTTCCATTGGTAATGTATTTTATATATATATTCTATATAAAGAACAATGTGCTGTACAAACTGTGAGAGAATAATTGTGCAGGAAAGAGAAGTGCTCCTGAGGAGGTGTAAAAAACAGTTATAAATTGAATATTTAATCACATCTGCAGTGATGCTTAATGTATTTTCTCACTTGTAAAATGAGAGATAATCAATGATAGATGTATCAATCACTTTCATCAAGGTGATCATTGTCTACATCCTGTCCCCAGGTAAGGGAAGTGTCCAACCAAATTCTGCGCACAGCTAACTCTGATGTGGAGAGCGACCCTCTCTACACTCACCTGTGACA
>NW_019174545.1:9244-181026 GCF_002260705.1 Seriola dumerili | reverse complement strand
ATCTTTGGCCAATGGACTGACCACGACCTGACCTTCACTCCTCACTCTCCTGTCATCCGCTCATTCAATAATGGTATTGACTGTGACAAGAGCTGCGAACGCACAGAGCCCTGCTTCCCCATTGAGGTCAGTGTCACTGCATCACAAAAGAAAATGTGTGAATACACACACACGCACACACACACACACACACACACACACACCCACATTCACACACACACACACCCACACACACACACACACACACACACACACACACGCACACACACACACACACACACACACACACCCACATTCACACACACACACACCCACACACACACACACACACACACACACACACACGCACACACACACACACACACACACACACACCCACATTCACACACACACACACCCACACACACACACACACACACACACACACACACTCACGTTCACACTCACATAGTGAATGCTAACTGCTTCTTGCCGTCTAAACAGATTCCCAAGAAAGACCCCCGTTTTGGCAAGAAGTCAGAGGAGTGCATACCCTTCTTCCGCTCAGCAGCAGGTTGTGGATCAGGCAACACTGGCCACATCTTTGGTGCGAGCACTGTCCGTCAGCAGATGAACTCTCTCACAGCTTTCATTGATGCGGGCCAGGTGTACGGTTCAGATGATACCAAAGCTCGCTTCCTCCGCAACCTCACCACAGATGAGGGTCTATTGAGAGTCAACACAGAGTACACTGACAATGGCCGTGAGCTCCTGCCCTTCACCAACATGGGTGCCAACATGTGTGCCTCACGATCCCGCATTACTAATGACAATGTAGAGGAGGTGCCCTGCTTTCTGGCTGGTGAGTGGCAACAAAAGCACTTATATACAAGCTGCGGTGCAAGTACTAACCACACATTGTGGTTGTACAACAACATTTGATTGTGATTGTTAAAAACCTTCTGCTTTGTGTTCCAGGTGATGAGCGCACCAACGAGAACATTGGTCTGACCTCTCTACACACACTGTTGATGCGTGAGCACAACCGTCTGGCTCGTGCCCTGGCCAAACTCAATCCTCACTGGGGCGGAGAGAGACTCTACCAGGAGGCCCGCAAGATCATGGGAGGATACTTCCAGGTCAGAGAGGGGCTTAGCTGCATGAAGAGCACAAATCTTGCATTAACAATTGTGTCCTTGCGTGGTTCAATTCACTCAGTTTCTTTTTGTTTTTCAGGTTCTTACCTTCAGAGACTACCTGCTCCACATTGTTGGTCCAGACTTCATCGCCAAGCAGCTGTCCACCTATCCTGGTTATGATGAAAACGTGGACCCCAGCATCTCCAATGTGTTCGCCACAGCTGCCTACCGATTTGCTCACCTGATGGTTCAGCCTTTCATGTTTCGTCTTGATGGGGAATATCAGGAGAACAGCAAATTTCCCTCCCCGCTGCTTCACAAAGCCTTCTTCGCACCATGGAGGATCGTCTTTGAAGGTTGTCATGGAAATTACACGAATAGCGTCTGATAATAAACACATAAATTAGTATAAAGATATAAAGGAATAGCTTATATATATATATGTATATATATACATACATATACACATATACAACGGAGATTCCTAATGAACAATAGTGAGACATTCAATGGAACAAACCGTACTGATAATAACCCATGATAACATACTCAGCCTGATGTGTATCAGACCTATAGTATACCAGAACACTTGCACATATTGAACATAAGAAACATCACGCCCACACACCCATACAACCATATTATACAGCTGTCATACTCATGTCATTGCAGGGAACAATGTAAAGACATTACATAAGGATGTTATGTAAGATTGGATGTTTTTATGTCTTATACAACCTCCTTTCTCAATGTATGGCCAACAACCTATTAACTTGACAGAAACTGACAAGCAGATAATAAGCAGATAATTGCTTAGGTACAATGAACCACTGGCACAAAACAAGATGAGCAACAAAAACAATTAACACAAAGCAGCTAAAACCTACACTGAGCTGCAGAGAGGGGGCAACATTCTCAGTGGGATCAGCAGCACTATCAGTGCTCTCACATGACAGAGGCTTATAAGTAATCCAATCAAAAATATAACTAAACTGCAGCTAAACTGAGATCCAAAATAGCTTTAAAGTTAAATTGTTCCTATCTCTTGGGCTCCTCAGGTGGAGTGGACCCAATCCTGAGGGGGCTGGTGGGTCGCCAGGCCAAGCTGAACACACAGGATCAAATGATGACAGATGAGCTGAGGGACAGGCTGTTTAAATTCTCTGCTGAATTGGCTCTGGATCTGGGTGCACTCAACATGCAGAGAGGAAGAGACCATGGACTCCCTGGTATTACTCTGGTTCAACCGCTCTCTGTATTTTTTGACTTGTATCTGTGGGATGTTGTCTGCATCTAAGTCTTTGCAGGCTTTAAAGAACATACACACTGTCCTATTTTCACACTGTACGCTCCTTTTCAGGTTACAACCAATGGCGCAAGTTCTGTGGACTGTCCCAACCACGAAATAAGAAGCAACTGGCAAAAGTTCTGAAAAATAAGAAACTGTCCAGGAGCCTATTTAAACTCTATCGCAAAGCTGACAACATCGATGTGTGGCTGGGAGGAGTGGCTGAGCCGTTTGTCCGTGGAGGAAGAGTGGGACCTCTGTTTGCCTGCCTGATTGCCACTCAGTTCCAGAGGATCCGCCAGGGAGACAGGTAAGCGGACAGGAAGCAGACCTGAAATCACATTACTGACAGACATGTACTAAAGACCTGGAGATAGCTGAGTTAGCCACAGCTAAAGACATTAACAAACTGTCAATTTCAGATATTGGTGGGAGAATGAGGGAGTCTTCACTGAGGCTCAGAGGGAGTCCCTGAGGGAAACATCACTTGCCCGCATCATCTGTGACAACACTGGTATCACTGAAGTACCAGCCAAGCCCTTCCAGTACAAGCTCAGAGTGTCCGGTTACACTAAATGTACGAGCATCCCTGCCTTTGACCTCAGTCCATGGAGGGAGAATATGACGGTCTGACAGTCTGACTAAAGGCAACTACATCTCAGGCCATCTAAAGAGATCTTCACACTGATGTGATGTCACTGACACAGAGCTACAATGTTTAAACCCTGTGTCATTGTTTGATTTTGAATATTTGCTTTCTTTGTTGTGTTGAACGAAATAACTGTCCTTGTGCAGTTTACCTACATTACTTATTTAAATGAAAAGAAAATTCCTAGGTCATATTTTCTCAGGCCCTTTAGACTAAAATGTTATTCTTATGTTCAACAAATAAATGTGAACCATCTGATAATTTCTAAATGATGTACAAGATATGCATTTTTTCAAAGTTAAATAAATTAAAATGTGTGGAATAAAGTGTTGTTCTACCTATGAATTAACATATAAGATTAACATCACTTTAAGTGTAAAGTAATAAATAAACGGCCCAGCATTTCCTTTTTATAACAACACTTTGAAGATCTTTGGTGTCGTACTGGGCAACACTGAAAGCAGGAGAAAATACATCCACGACACAGCATACAAGAGTCATGCTGGCTTGGTGTAGACAATATTGAAATAAATAACATGTAATAAAGAAATCTATATAATAATCATCATAAAGGTTGTATGCACGTAATGGTTTCAGTAACAGTCAAACCTTTTTCTGTCAGAGCTTGATCTCTTCCAAATTTCTGAGTCTGAGTTTAGAACTTCAAAATAGGAGAAAATATGTTTAAAGGGCATATTTGATATGCTACAGTATATGTAGAGTATTTCACTTAAAGAGCTGTGTTTTCTAGTTAAAGATTCGGCAACACATCAGTCTAGTTTGTTGGACTGCCAGCTGGTTGGTGTGCAATGAAATAAAGAGAGTGGAGGTGAGTTTACCCTGCACTGCATCCTTACAGCTACAAGAATACAAGCAGTAGTTTTCCATCAGATGGGAGTAAATTCATGCTCAGGACTTGACTCTCAAAAGTGAAGAGGTGTGGCAACCACTCACACCTGAAACATGTTCCAATGTAACATAAGCAACAGGCTTATGTACAGTTGTTGAGTCCAAATGACTATGTGGACTCTAATCTCAGAATAAGGAGTCTTTAAGACAACAGCAGTTATGTCATATGACTTTAGCTATTATCTATTTGTTGACCTTATCTCTTATAATACAATCAAGCTGTAGCCCATCCACATCTTATAACAGACCACACATTAACACACCTGCCTGCCAAATAAACCTTATTTTCTTTACTCTTTATACTGTAGATTGATATTGTGATACATTTTGCTTTTTCACAACTTAAAAAACGTTCTCTGCCTCACTGCACTTACACGTGGAGAAGGATTCAAAAAGGCCAAAGAGGCCGCTGGATGTATCCTGCATAGCAGCCAGGAAATTTGGATCTTCAAATGTTGGATTTCTGCAACTGAGTGTGTAATATCTACACAAAGACAGTGAAATTTCAGGTTCAGCACCATATTATTGTGGATCACATAAACTAAAAATAAACCATAATGGTAAAAAAGGCAAAGGCACTGCAAGGCCCACACCTTCCCATTAGATGGGTTGACTAATTACTTTAATTATGATGACTCAAATTATAAGGTGGTGTTCTGTAAACCACCTTGATATTTGGTAAAGCTTGGCTTGCCACTGTTGGTGATTACTACACCATGTGCCCTGGATGGAAAAGTTTCTCGATCAGGAACACACGAATCCTGATTTCTTATAGAAAAGGAGCAAAGTTCTTGGATTAGATGAAATGAAGAATGAACACAATCGTGTCATGATCTCACTGCTTGGTCGAAGATACACTGATTCTGTCCAGCTCACTAAGAAATAACACACATTGTCAGTGTAAGATGGAACTACCCATGCTTTGCGTCGAATGTGCGCAGATTTGAACATCTCTGTCCAGTTGAAAGTCTGTTTGCATGCAAAAAAAAAACAAAAAAAGGCGTGTGGGCACAGCAGCTTCGTGGCTCTGCTGTGGTTGTTGGCCTTTTCACAACTGACATATTGACTTATTGTGAAAAGCACCAGTGTTAGTAATAAGTTCAAGGATGGCTCACATCAACTCAAGTCTCCCAGTGAACACACATAGTTAGAAAATTTGGATTGATACTTACTTAAAATTTCACTGAATTTCATAATACAAATTTCACATGGAGCATCATTAAGTGAAACTAAATATTAAATGACCTTATTTCGCTTTTAGCACAAAAAAAGCACAAACTGTATGTTGGCTTTTGTTTGTGTTATATGAAACTAGGTTACATGTAAGGGACACTGAATTTTTTGGACATGATGCTTTTATGTTTTACTGTACCTGATCATGTAAAGGGGTATTTATATTCCATATTTGTATAGAGTCCAGTAAACGAAACAGTTTGCTTTTGTCACTGTGTATTGCTCAGAAATTACTACGTCCAACTAGGCCTACAGTAAAACATGAAAGCACTATGTCCAAACAAAATCAGTTTCTATCCTACTTCTATTTATTTGTTTTGTTTTCTATATTGTTCCAGGAGGTTGGTTTCTTTTTGTTAGTAACGTATTGCGTGACTAACGAAAAGAAACCAACCTCAATGATGTCTCAGACCATTTTGTAGGTTGGCAGAAAGGATGGCGAATGTTTTCAGGTAAGCGTGGATAGGCTGCCTGACCTATGTGGCGTTGCTGAGCCACTTATTATTTGTTTGGCATCGTCTAAACGCTATGACGGAGTTCAACTGGATAAAAAAAAAATCCTCAATATATTATAAGCATGCAATAAAATACACTGGAACAACATTTTAAAAAATAAAAAAAAGTGCAGTTAAAGCTAAAGTGAACAATTCGGGTTGATGAAATGCCACGTTTGACTTTAAGTGGAGTGCGTTCCTCACTGCCAGAGCTGTTATGTTAATTGGCTTAATTATCAGAAGTTGCATCACAGGGATACTATGGATGAGGAACTGAGACAAAGATTACTTCAACATTCTTGACTACAGGTGTCACATAAATGAAGCGTCGCGGCTATATAAACACTGATCATGACAGCAAATAATTCAAGTTGGATACTGAGGAACATTAGAGGACACGAGCTTCAGCTTTTACACAGGGGACTTTTACAAATGCTGTTTATTTTTAACACCATATACACAGTTAGTAGCATTTTTTCATGTTTGTTTTGAAGTAAATATTGAAATATTCTATTAGTTAGAATTTGACCAGTGCCTAAATAACCGGAGAATATTTGTCTTTTTCGCAGAGATGAATCGTTATCTGTGTTTGCTGGCTGCAGCACTTTACCTGTGCTTGCAATGGCAGGTGAATGCTGGTGAGTGCTGCCTCTCTCATCTTAGAAGAGTTAAATGAATTCATTGTGTAATTGATCTAATCTCATCCTAATACAATGTATTCTATTATTTTTATATTAAACACCAGATCTTAAAGAAATGTACGTTTGGGTCTTCAGTTACGTTATTCTGTAAAATGCTGTAACTGTGTGATATGAATATGTGGTGTCAGAAATGCACTGATCAAAAACATCCGCATTAAGAGTGAATCATAAGTAAATTAAACAAAATACATGTTTTTTTTCTTTCCAGAATCGCGTTTGAGCAGGAGCGTGATCGAAGATGCGGTGACAGCGGCCAAGGCCACGGTGGATAATGCCTATGAATATTCCAGACAAGAGTGAGTTTACAAACCCGTTGAACGGCTTTGAAATCGTTAAATCTTCAGTAGGTCTAACCGAAAAGGGACAACAACATAGATCCTTAAAAATGATACTGTTATTCCGAATGACTGTATTGATACATCGGACCTCTCCACACAACACAGGAGCATTGATCGTGTCAGGAGGAATGCAGCGAGTCCCTCAGACGTCCTGCGGCTGTTGAAACAACCCGCTGGACCAACCCGCACTGCTGTCCGTGCTGCAGACTATATGGATGTTNTCTTCAGTAGGTCTAACCGAAAAGGGACAACAACATAGATCCTTAAAAATGATACTGTTATTCCGAATGACTGTATTGATACATCGGACCTCTCCACACAACACAGGAGCATTGATCGTGTCAGGAGGAATGCAGCGAGTCCCTCAGACGTCCTGCGGCTGTTGAAACAACCCGCTGGACCAACCCGCACTGCTGTCCGTGCTGCAGACTATATGGATGTCGCTGTGAAGCTGTTGAAGAGGTCTCTGAATAGACGTCCAAAACGCTCCATCAATGCCACAGGTGTGTATCCAAACTACAGTGTCTTTTTTTATTTATTTATTTTTTTTTAATTTTACATACAGGTGGCTTGAAGTTACTAAGTTAGTCAGCTAAAATGTCTATCCCTTGCCTCTGTGAATTAGATTTGATCTCTGAGGAGGACCTGGAGGTCGTCGCTGATCTGACAGGCTGCTCTCCCCGACACCGTGTCCCTTTCTTGCACTACAACTCCAAGTTTAAATATGTTTCGCACTGCAGCCAGCACCTGCAATAACGGGTGAGGAACTTTTCATTTTTCGTTTCAAAATAACAGATAATGAAAATAGGTGAATGATACCGAGGATAATGTACCTGGTTATAATTTGGCTAAATGTTTCCTTTTCCCCGAAGAAGAGCCATGAAACTTATTCCCAAAACAGAGAAGATAACAAGATCAATGATGATTTGTTCTCTGACATATAGAGAAAACACTCGCTGGGGATCCTCCAACATACCTTTCACCCGCTGGCTCCCTGCTGAGTATGAGGATGGCATCTCTCTGCCTAAAGGCTGGAACCCTAAACTGAGAGTCAACAAACATTTTCTTCCATTGGTAATGTATTTATATATATATATTCTATATAAAGAACAATGTGCTGTACAAACTGTGAGAGAATAATTGTCAGGAAAGAGAAGTGCTGAGGAGGTGTAAAAAAACAGTTTATAATTGAATATTTAATCACATCTGCAGTGATGCTTAATGTATTTTCTCACTTGTAAATGAGAGATAATCAATGATAGATGTATCAATCACTTTCATCAAGGTGATCATTGTCTACATCCTGTCCCCAGGTAAGGGAAGTGTCCAACCAAATTCTGCGCACACTAACTCTGATGTGGAGAGCGACCCTCTCTACACTCACCTGGTGACAATCTTTGGCCAATGGACTGACCACGACCTGACCTTCACTCCTCACTCTCCTGTCATCGCTCATTCAATAATGGTATTGACTGTGACAAGAGCTGCGAACGCACAGAGCCCTGCTTCCCCATTGAGGTCAGTGTCACTGCATCACAAAAGAAAATATGTGAATACACACACACACACACACACAGACACACCACACCACACACACACACACACACACACACACACACACACACACACACACACACAAACACCCACTCACACACTCCACACACACACACACACACACCACACACACACACACACACAACACACACACACACACACCAAACACCCACACACACATCACACCACACACACACACACACACACACACACACACACACACACACACACACACACACACCCACACACACACTCACACTCACACACACACACACACACACACACACACCACACTCACGTCACACTCACATAGTGAATGCTAACTGCTTCTTGCGTCTAAACAGATTCCAAGAAAGACCCCCGTTTTGGCAAGAAGTCAGAGGAGTGCATACCCTTCTTCCGCTCAGCAGCAGGTTGTGGATCAAGCAACACTGGCCACATCTTTTGGTGCGAGCACTGTCCGTCAGCAGATGAACTCTCTCACAGCTTTCATTGATGCGGGCCAGGTGTACGGTTCAGATGATATACCAAAGCTCGCTTCCTCCGCAACCTCACCACAGATGAGGGTCTATTGAGAGTCAACACAGAGTACACTGACAATGGCCGTGAGCTCCTGCCCTTCACCAACATGGGTGCCAACATGTGTGCCTCACGATCCGCATTACTAATGACAATGTAGAGGAGGTGCCCTGCTTTCTGGCTGGTGAGTGGCAACAAAGCACATTATATACAAGCTGCGGTGCAAGTACTAACCACACATTGTGGTTGTACAACAACATTTGATAGTGATTGTTAAAAACCTTCTGCTTTGTGTTCCAGGTGATGAGCGCAACAACGAGAACATTTGTCTGACCTCTCTACACACACTGTTGATGCGTGAGCACAACCGTCTGGCTCGTGCCCTGGCCAAAACTCAATCCTCACTGGGCGGAGAGAGACTCTACCAGGAGGCCCGCAAGATCATGGGAGGATACTTCCAGGTCAGAGAGGGGCTTAGCTGCATGAAGAGCACAATCTTGCATTAACAATTGTGTCTGCGTGGTTCAAATCACTCAGTTTCTTTTTGTTTTTCAGGTTCTTACCTTTCAGAGACTACCTGCTCCACATTGTTGGTCCAGACTTCATCGCCAAGCAGCTGTCCACCTATCTGGTTATGATGAAAACGTGGACCCCAGCATCTCCAAATGTGTTCGCCACAGCTGCCTACCGATTTGCTCACCTGATGTTCAGCCTTTCATGTTTCGTCTTGATGAGAAATATCAGGAGCACCTGAATACCCCAGCAGCTGCTTCACAAAGCCTTCTTCGCACCATGGAGGATCGTCTTTGAAGGTTTGGCCAAGAGCCTTAATTCTTTGTTCTTCCTTAAAAAGAGAATGAATACAATTGATCACAATTTAATGATATGTTTGTACTCTACAGGTGGAGTGGACCCAATCCTGAGGGGGCTGGTGGGCCGTCAGGCCAAGCTTAACACGCAGAATCAACATGATGACAGATGAGCTGAGAGACAGGCTGTTTAAATTCTCTGCTGAATTGGCTCTGGATCTGGGTGCACTCAACATGCAGAGAGGAAGAGACCATGGACTTCCTGGTATTTATTTAGTCTTCATAGCTTCATTTCCTTAAAGTTGAGAATTAATTTTGCCTACATGTCCGGGCTATGGCAGGCATTACAGATTACACTCTGGAACTGAACAGGACAACACTTTAACCCTGTGTCTCTACTTTTAGGTTACAACAAATGGCGCAAGTTCTGTGGGCTGTCACAACCAAGAAATCTGGCACAGCTGGCGAAGGTTATGAACAACACTGACCTGGCCAAGAACCTTCTGAATCTCTACGGCACTCCTGACAACATCGATGTGTGGCTGGGAGGAGTGGCTGAGCCGTTTGTCCGTGGAGGAAGAGTGGGACCCCTGTTTGCCTGCCTGATTGCCACTCAGTTCCAGAGGATCCGCCAGGGTGACAGGTATATTACTAGACCAACATTGATAAAATATGTGGACATAGCTGTGTTAGCTGCACCTTTATGTTCCTTTTTCATTCAGAGACTTCAAATGTTAACAAACTGTCCAATTTCAGGCTTTGGTGGGAGAACGAGGGAGTCTTTACTGAGGCTCAGAGGGAGTCCCTGAGGGAAACATCACTTGCCCGGATCATGTGTGACAACACTGGCATCACTGAAGTACCTGACAGACCCTTCCAGTACAGGCCTCGCGGATCTGGTTACACCCAGTGTGAGGACATCCCTACCTTTTGACCTAGTCGCAATGGAGGGAGGGTGAGTTGATGTTGTGAAATCTGCTCTGACACAGTTGAGTATGACTTGTGCCAACATTGGAGTATTTTGGAAATACTGATTTTTCCCTTTAATCCTTTAATTGTCTGTAGGTGGAGACTCAAGTGGAACACAAGAATTACCAAGTAAGTCTATCACTTTCTGTCCAATTATCCATGAATATTTAAATTAATATTCTCAAAGTAACTTTAAAACGGGACGGTTCTGTTGCTTTAATTATACTTTTTCACACAGGAAAAGGGCTACGCACTCCAAGAGAAAGCCCCATACACTCTGGCACCAAGGAGAATGTTGCCTTCTCTGTGCGACTGGGAAACAACTTCCCCAAATCCGGCGTGCCCATCACCTTCCGTGACGTCATCTACAATGGACAGAAGAGCTATGACATCATGACAGGGATTTTCACTTGCGAGCACCCTGGCGTTTACGAGTTTCAGTTCCACTGTACGATCAACAAGAACGATGCCAGTGTGGATCTGCTGCGTAACGGAGAGCTGATTGTTCACTCATTCACCACGCGACAGGACGGGTACATCACAGCCAGCGGCAACACGTATGTTAAGCTTCAAAAGGGAGACAAGGTCTGGCTGATGGCCAACCATGGTAGCAACGGGTTGACCAAAGACAGCTTCTTCTCAGGGCATCTGCTGTTCACTGAGTAGGAAACCTCCCTCAAGTTACCCTGCTCTAAAGGAATTGAAGACAAAATAACATGTTAAAACTGACAAGTATCACAGTCAACCTTGCTTACAAGAAAACACAGTGTTTAAAAACCCATGGCATAATTTGAGTATTTAAAAGCTTTGACTCGATGTGATATATTCTCTCTTTTTTTGAATGAATCATTTTTTTGCCTTTTAATATTGTCTTTAATTCTTTTCTGAAAGTTGCACTATACAGTAACATTCACACAGCCTTTGTCTGGAAAATGATTGTATATTGTAACAGCTGTAATTTTTAACAGATTTTTGGAACACACTTTTGTTTGTCCCAAATATAAGTGTAAGACACTGTGTCACATTTGACGTCAATAAATGATTTTTTTTAGATATCAACTTCTGCCTCTGAGTGAAATTCATCATGATACAGAACAATCGTTCAGAAGATAACACATTTTGTTTGCAGATGCATCTGAAGATGTCTTTAAAAAGACCAGCAGCTGCCACTGACATACAAAGTTTCAAGGATAGGAAGGAAGGCACAAGCACAACCTGTGGGTTTGGAGGAATTTCAGTTTCTGCACTAAGGACTCAGGGGTGATTTTTAAGTTTAACTGTTGATTTGTTGATGGATGACAAATTAAAGGAAAATCCTGAAAAATGAGTGGAGAAACAGCATGACAATGCCATAGGGAATGATGGGTCACTGAATGTTTTGAGTATGAAAATGACACAAATCATATGCTATGCCCTTTGCAGTGACTAGATCTCGATCCAATTGAACCCCTGTGAGAGATTTTTGATCAGCGTGTTTGATGATGTGCATCTCTCCACCACATAATCAAAACACCAAATGAGGGCATATCTTTTGGAAGAATGGTGTTCCATAACTCCAGTAGAGTTCAGAGACTTGGAGAATCAATGCCAAGGCAGACTGAAGCTGTACTAGCAGCATGTAGTGGCCCCACACCTTACTAAGACACTCTGTATATGTTGCCCATACTGGTAAAAACATCATAAATTAAAAAAAATTAAAAATAAAATTTCATGTTTGCTTTAAAATCATGCAGTCTTAAACTTTGTAATAGTTTCAGTTAAAGGAAAGCAAAGAATCAAAATAGGTTGATTGCTTGGCGCTAAATTAAAAGACAGGATGTTCAGAGGTCATATTTATTTAGATTATGTATTACTAGTACTGATCCAGTGCTATCCAATTCAGTGCTAATTTAGTTCTTCAGTGGAAGAATGTTAAAAATAATAAATCACTGAAGGAGAGGTGAATGCTAACCAGGAGAGAAGTTATTTTCAGTAGAGTATAAAGCATAATTTAACAAAACGAAAAGCACAATTTAGTCCCATAGATTTATTATTCCAATAGACTGCAGGTGATTTCCCTTCAACTCAACACAGTCCATGTTAAAGCAGTGCTCTCCATCCATGACAACATCGACATGTGGCTGAGCCTCAATTCCACTCAGCGCACCTGGCCACTCTGGTCCAGCTCTGTTTCAAGCTCTCTTGTGGGACATTTCCACAGGACATTTAAAGCGCACTTTGGCGCGCTCTGGTGGCAACGAGGGTCCTAAGCAGGCGCTTAGTTCGCATATATGATTCAGGTCAGTTCTGATTTGATCCCCTTTTTCTCATTGGCACTAGAAAGTAGCCTATTGATTTGATCTCTTTTAAAAAAAACTATTATAGTAAGTTTGTTGAATGCAAATTAATATATGGGCTATAATCTCAGAATCAGAGTCTTCAAGCAGTGGCACCAATTGATACCTGTTATAAGAAGTCTAATAAAAGCCACATTTTACAAGTGCTAACATTAATTATATCATCATCACCAAAATTCCAGTTAATACCATTTTGTTGACTTAAATTACATAAAACATTAAACAGCACTGAAACCTGCAGAATATTCAATTACCTGCGGTTACATATCACCAAATAATCATATTTCAGTGCCTGACTTCGTGCTTCAAGCTGTCCAGTATCCAATACAGATGGCAGTTTTTAATTCACACAACGATCATTATGTGAAAAAAAAAATAGTGTTTTAAGTATTATCATTGAAAAGGGTCATTTAATATAATAATGACTAAATTCCCGTTCACTTGCAAGTATGCCAACTGACGTGATTCAGAACAGCGCTGCTCCTCCTCCTTCAGCTGGCAGTACGGCTGGTTCACTGATAGGGGTATGGGGTCGGGAAGACAGGGCTGCTTGTGTCCGGCCTGGCGCCAGGCAGGGGCAGGACAGCTAGTTTAGGTCCAAGAGCTTGTTAAAACTTTGTAAATGGCGGCTAAAAGAGGAGCGAAATGTAAACACTCATTGTCTGTGAAGATATTAAATAACTGGTGTAATGGGAGCCAAAACAGGCTGTTTCACTGTGGACTAAGCTAACAGGTTAGTTTACAACACTCACCTTACTTTGAGAAAAAGTGGGTGACATACTGTCGACCTCTCGGAGTTTTCTCTCTCCTGTCTGTGTTTACTTTCCCTGCAGTTTGGAAGCCAGGTTGCTCTTTGGAAGGCCGACACATGATTCAGTTTCCACCGTCATGTTTGCAATTCACTTCTAGCATAGTTCCGTTTGCGCCTAGTTGCGCCTAAGGCAGGACCGAACAGTTTCATGCAAATTATCTTATGTCAAAAAAGGAAAAGGAAAAAGATTAGTAGGCCTATTGTTTGAAAATAAAAATTCCTAAAAATAGTTATTAGACTATGTATTTGTTGACCTTATCTCTTATAATGCCATCATGCTGAAGCCCATCTTATAACCACAGACCACAAATTAACACACCTGCCTGCCAAATAAACCTTGCTTTCTTTACTCTTCAAAGTGTAGATTAATATTGTGATACAATTAGCTTTTTTCACAACTTAAAAACGTTTCCTGACTCACTGCACTTACATGTGGAGAAGGATTCAAAAAGGCCAAAGAGGCCGCTGGGTGTATCGTGCATAGCAGCCAGGAAATCTGGATCTTCAAATGTTGGATTTCTGTAACTGATTAAAGGTATCGTGTAATAATCTACACAAAGACAATAAGATTTAATTTTCCAAATCATGACGTAGCCTAATTGTGGAGCACATAAACTAAAAATTAAATCACATCTTTCAAAAAGACAAAGGCACTGGAAAGGCCAAAAGTTTCCATTGCGTAGTGCATATCTTACACCAATTATTATGATGACTACGGCTCAAATTACAGATGACTAACTGTAAACAGCGCTGATGCTGATCAAGTTTGCTTGCTGCTGTCGGTAATTTCCCGGAAGCCTGATTGTTCTTGTAGAGAGTCAGCTAAATTCTTCGATTAGATGAAATGGAGCATGAACAATCGTGTCATGATCTCACTGCTTGGTCGAAATACACTGATTCTGTCCAGCTCACTGAGAAATAACACACATTGTCAGTGTAAGATGGAACCTCTCCTGCTTTGCGCCGAATTTGCGCAGATTTTAATGCCCAAAAATCTCTGTCTTGTTGAAACTTAATAGGGTTGCATATAGGAACTGAATTTGTTTGGACATATGCTTTCATATTTTACTGAAGCCTACTTGATCGTGTAAAGGGGTTTATATATTCCATATTTGTTTAGAATCCAGTAAAGGAAGCAAACTTTTTAGTTAAGAGTTTATAAGCAGAAAATCAATCATTGTATTGCTACTTTATTATTATTATTATTATTATTATTGTTGTTGCTGTTTTTATTATTATATAGCATATATATGTTTATTTAACATTGGTCCAGGAAGTTGGTTTCTTTTCCTTTGTCACGCAATATAATGTGCCAGACCATTGTGTGGCTTTTCAAAATATGTGGCGAATGTTTCCATTCAAGGAAGTTGTGGATAACTGACATATCTGACATTGCTGAGCTGTTTTTTCTTTGTTTGACATCGTCTAAACGCTACAGCAGAGGGACTGGAAAAAAGATTTCCCCTTGAATTATAATGACTGTATTTTAAGCCTGCATATAATGTTTATCTAGCACTTTTCAAAAGTATCAAAAACAATATCATGCTCATGAACTAGAACAGTTAAGGAATTTTGTTTAATAAAAACTGCAATAAACGCTAAAATGGAAGAATAGAGCTAGTGACAGATAATAACAGGTTTCACTTTAACTATATGCAAAAGTTATATTTATAAGTTATATGTGAAAGAACAGTGTCACTTTGCCAGAATCATTCGTTCAGGTGAAGCGTTGCCACGCAGCTTTGATGCACCTGACAAACATGAAAAATTAAAGCCCCAAAAAAATGTGTCACTATCAGAATGTTTTTCTCGGGTCACCCAAAACGTCGTTCAATATCTTGCATTATTCCTGCAAGCATGTTCTTCTGCCTGGCATTATTTTTTTTTTCTGCAGCTACAACTACGGATAAACTTGATAAAACTATAAAAGCATCGATGTTGACCTTCAGCAGGGGTGTTCATTCCTCACTGCTCTGTTACCGTAATTAATTTACTTGTGAGAGGTTTCTTGAAAAGGACGCTTAGGAGGAACTAGGAAGAAAAAAAATATTTAATTGTCTGGTGAAAAATTCCTGACAACAGGTGTCACATCAGATGAAGCGTCACAGCACGGCTATAAAACCTGTCCAGCTCTGATCTTGACAGCATCTGCGAGTTCAAGTTGGACACTGAAGAACATTAGAGGACACGAGCTTCAGCTTTTACACAGGTGACTTTTACAAATGCTGTTTATTTTTACACCGTATACACAGTTAGTAGGATATATTATAAGCTATAATAGAATGATGAATAGATATTTTTTCCTGTTTGTTTTGAAGTAAATATTGAAATATTCTATTAGTTAGAATTTGACCAGTGCCTAAATAACCGGAGAATATTTGTCTTTTTCGCAGAGATGAATCGTTATCTGTGTTTGCTGGCTGCAGCACTTTACCTGTGCTTGCAATGGCAGGTGAATGCTGGTGAGTGCTGCCTCTCTCATCTTAGAAGAGTTAAATGAATTCATTGTGTAATTGATCTAATCTCATCCTAATACAATGTATTCTATTATTTTTATATTAAACACCAGATCTTAAAGAAATGTACGTTTGGGTCTTCAGTTACGTTATTCTGTAAAATGCTGTAACTGTGTGATATGAACGACATTTAAACATTATGGTGTCAGAAATGCACTGATCAAAAACATCCGCATTAAGAGTGAATCATAAGTAAATTAAACAAAATACATGTTTTTTTTCTTTCCAGAATCGCGTTTGAGCAGGAGCGTGATCGAAGATGCGGTGACAGCGGCCAAGGCCACGGTGGATAATGCCTATGAATATTCCAGACAAGAGTGAGTTTACAAACCCGTTGAACGGCTTTGAAATCGTTAAATCTTCAGTAGGTCTAACCGAAAAGGGACAACAACATAGATCCTTAAAAATGATACTGTTATTCCGAATGACTGTATTGATACATCGGACCTCTCCACACAACACAGGAGCATTGATCGTGTCAGGAGGAATGCAGCGAGTCCCTCAGACGTCCTGCGGCTGTTGAAACAACCCGCTGGACCAACCCGCACTGCTGTCCCTGCTGCAGACTATATGGATGTCGCTGTGAAGCTGTTGAAGAGGTCTCTGAATAGACGTCCAAAACGCTCCATCAATGCCACAGGTGTGTATCCAAACTACAGTGTCTTTTTTTAAATTTTTTTTTTTTTTTTAATTTTCCATACAGGTGCTTGAAGTTACTAAGTTAGTCAGCTAAAATGTCTATCCTTGCCTCTGTGAATTAGATTTGATCTCTGAGGAGACCTGGAGGTCGTCGCTGATCTGACAGGCTGCTCTCCCCGACACCGTGTCCCTTCTTGCACTCACAACTCCCCATTTAAACAGTTTCGCACTGCAGCCAGCACCTGCAATAACGGGTGAAACTTTTTCAATTTTCGTTTCAAAAATAACAGATAATGAAAATAGGCTGAATGATAACCAGGATAGTACCTGGTTATAAATTTGGCTAAATGTTGTCCTTTTTCCCCGAAAGAAGCGCCATGAAACTTCGTAGTGTCCAAAACAGAGAAGATAACAAAATTAATGATGATTGTTTCTCTGACAGTTATAGAGAAAACACTCGCTGGGGATTGCATCCAACCATAACCATACTTTCACCCGTGGCTCCCTGCCTGTAGCATGAGGATGGCACTCTCTGCCTAAAGGCCTGAACCCTAAGACTGAGAGTCAACAAAACAATTTTTTCCATGTGTAATAACGATGGTATTTTATATACACATTTCTATATATAAGAACAATGTGCTGCTAAAACTGTGAGAGAATAATTGCTGCAGGAAGCAGAAGTGCCTCCTGGAGGAGGTGTAAAAAAAAACAGTAATCTGAAATAAATTGAATATTTAAGATCACATCTCGCAGTGATGCTTAATGTTTTTTCCACTTGAAAATGAGAGATAATAATGATAGATGTATCAATCACTTCCATCAGGTGATTCAATTGTCTACAATCCTGTCCCAGGTAAGAGAAGTGTCCAACCAAGATTCTGCCGCAACAGCTAACCTTGATTGTGATGACGACCCTCTCTACACTCACATGGTGACAATCTTTGCCAATGGACTGACCACTTGAACCTGACCTTACACTCCGTCACTCTCCTGCATCCGCTCATTCAATAATGGTATTGACATGTACAAGAGCTGCGAACGCACAGGAGCCCGCTCTCCTCATTGAGGTCAGTGTCAGATCAAAAAATATTGACACCCATCTACACACAAAACCAACCACAAGACCAAATGCACACTACAAACTACAGGATATCACACACACACACACAGCTACGCCGCACTATGAGCAGCAATGGCGAGCGGCGACTGACCCGGCTACTGAGCATACCACATCGACAGAACGATCACACTGAACAAGCAACACACACACCAACCACACACACACACACACACACCACACACACAAACACCACACACACACACAGCACACACACACAACACACACACACACACACACACACACACAACACACAACCACACACACACCACACCACACACACACACACACACACACACACTACACCCACGCTCACACTCACATAGTGAATGCTAACTGCTTCTTGTCGTCTAAACAGATTCCCAAGAAAGACCCCCGTTTTGGCAAAAAGTCAGAGGAGTGCATACCCTTCTTCCGCTCAGCAGCAGGTTGTGGATCAGCGCAACACTGGCCACATCTTTGGTGCGAGCACTGTCCGTCAGCAGATGAACTCTCTCACAGCCTTTCATTGATGCGGGCCAGGTGTACGGTTCAGATGTACCAAAGCTCGCTTCCTCGCCAACCTCACCACAGATGAGGGTCTATTGAGAGTCAACACAGAGTACACTTGACAATGCCGGTGAGCTCCTGCCCTTCACCAACATGGGTGCCAACATGTGTGCCTCACGATCCCCGCATTTACTAATGACAATGTAGAGGAGGTGCCCGCTTTCTGGCTGGTGGAGTGGCAAACAAAAAGCACTTATATACAAGCTGCGTGCAAGTACTAACCACACATTGTGGTTGTACAACAACATTTGATTGTGATTGTTAAAAACCTTCTGCTTTGTGTTCCAGGTGATGAGCCGAACCAACGAGAACATTGGTCTGACCTCTCTACACACACTGTTGATGCGTGAGCACAACCGTCTGGCTCGTGCCCTGGCCAAACTCAATCCCACTGGGCGGAGAGAGACTCTACCAGGAGGCCCGCAAGATCATGGAGGATACTTCCAGTCAGAGAGGGCTTAGCTGCATGAAGAGCACAAATCTTGCAATTACAATTGTGTCTTGCGTGTTCAGTTAACTCAGTTTTTTTTTGTTTTTCAGGTTCTTACCTTCAGAGACTACCTGCTCCACATTGTTGGTCCAGACTTCATTCGCCAAGCACTGTTCCACCTATCCTGGTTTTATGATGAAACGTGGACCCCAGCATCTCCAATGTGTTCGCCACAGGCTTGCCTCCGATTTGCTCACCTGATGGTTCAGCCTTTCATGTTTCGTCTTGATGGGAATATCAGAGAGCAACCCAATTTCCTCCCCGCTGCTTCACAAAGCCTTCTTCGCACCATGGAGGATCGTCTTGAAGGTTTGGCCAAGAGCCTTAATTCTTTGTTCTTCCTTAAAAGAGAATGAATACAATTGATCACAATTTAATGATATGTTTGTCTCTACAGGTGGAGTGGACCCAATCCTGAGGGGGCTGGTGGCCGTCAGGCCAAGCTTAACAGCAGAGATCAGCATGAATGAAGATGAGCTGAGAGACAGGCTGTTTAAATTCTCTGCTGAATTGGCTCTGGATCTGGGTGCACTCAACATGCAGAGAGGAAGAGACCATGGACTTCCTGGTATTTATTTAGTCTTCACAGCTTCATTTCCTTAAAGTTGAGAATTAATTTTGCCTACATGTCCGGGCTATGGCAGGCATTACAGATTACACTCTGGAACTGAACAGGACAACACTTTAACCCTGTGTCTCTACTTTTAGGTTACAACAAATGGCGCAAGTTCTGTGGGCTGTCACAACCAAGAAATCTGGCACAGCTGGCGAAGGTTATGAACAACACTGACCTGGCCAAGAACCTTCTGGATCTCTACGGCACTCCTGACAACATCGATGTGTGGCTGGGAGGAGTGGCTGAGCCGTTTGTCCGTGGAGGAAGAGTGGGACCCCTGTTTGCCTGCCTGATTGCCACTCAGTTCCAGAGGATCCGCCAGGGTGACAGGTATATTACTAGACCAACATTGATAAAATATGTGGACATAGCTGTGTTAGCTGCACCTTTATGTTCCTTTTTCATTCAGAGACTTCAAATGTTAACAAACTGTCCAATTTCAGGCTTTGGTGGGAGAACGAGGGAGTCTTTACTGAGGCTCAGAGGGAGTCCCTGAGGGAAACATCACTTGCCCGGATCATGTGTGACAACACTGGCATCACTGAAGTACCTGACAGACCCTTCCAGTACAGGCCTCGCGGATCTGGTTACACCCAGTGTGAGGACATCCCTACCTTTGACCTCAGTCCATGGAGGGAGGGTGAGTTGATGTTGTGAAATCTGCTCTGACACAGTTGAGTATGACTTGTGCCAACATTGGAGTATTTTGGAAATACTGATTTTTCCCTTTAATTGTCTGTAGGTGGAGACTCAAGTGGAACACAAGACTCACCAGGTAAGTCTACCACTTTCTGTCCAATTATCCATGAATATTTAAATTAATATTCTCAAAGTAACTTTAAAATGAGACGGTTCTGTTGCTTTAATTGTACTCATGTATTTTTTTCACTCAGATATAATGCCACCTGGTCCAAAAGACTACACCAAGGAGAATGTTGCCTTCTCTGTGCGACTGGGAAACAACTTCCCCAAATCCGGCGTGCCTATCACCTTCCGTGACGTCATCTACAATGGACAGAAGAGCTACGACACCAAGACAGGGATTTTCACTTGCGAGCACCCTGGCGTTTACGAGTTTCAGTTCCACTGTACGATCAACAAGAACGATGCCAGTGTGGATCTGCTGCGTAACGGAGAGCTGATTGTGCACTCATTCACCACGCGACAGGACGGGTACATCACAGCCAGCGGCAACACGTATGTTAAGCTTCAAAAGGGAGACAAGGTCTGGCTGATGGCCAACCATGGTAGCAACGGGTTGACCAAAGACAGCTTCTTCTCAGGGCATCTGCTGTTCACTGAGTAGGAAACCTGATACAGCTGCTGATTCATGACACCCTCAAAACACTGCAGAGCAATGCTGAGAGTTTGTGGAAGTTATTAATTTCTAGTAATAGCACCCCATAAATGTGGAAGTTACCCTGCTCTAAAGCAATTGAAGACAAAATAACATTCTACATGTATTGTAGTCAACCTTGTTGAAAGGAAAGCACAGTTTTTTTAAAAAAAAAAAAAAAACCCCGTGGCATTATTTGAGTATTTAAAAGCTTTATCATGTTTTAATGTTTGTGATGCACTGACGCCTGCACTGGTAATGTAGAAATAACATCTGTGGTTATTTTACATATTTTTTTGTGAATGTTAAAATCAAAATGAGATCTACCTGACTTGATATGTGAAGTTTTCTCTATTTTTTTCTCTACTAATTAATCATCTTCTTGTCTTTTAATTATTTTTTAAATATTTTAAAATTGTCTTTAGAATAGTTGCCCTATACAGTAACATTTATACAGCCTGTATGAATGTAATCAGTTAATGCTTTAATAAGCATAAATTGTAACGTGATTTTTAACTGATTTTTTTTGGAACACGTTTTTGTTTGTCCCGAATATAAGTGTAAGACATTGTGTCACTTTAAGTTTGACATGAATAAATGATTATTTTAAAGATTAACCTCAGCCTTTGAGTGAAATTCATGATGATACAGAAGAATAGCTCAGAAGATAACACACTTGTTTGCGTACTCATCTGACAATGTCCTGAAGCAGACCAGCAGATGGCACTGACATACAATTTTATCAAGGACAGGGAGGCAGGCACAAGCACAACCTGTGGGTTTGGATGAATTTCAGTTACTGCATGGAGGACTTAAAGGTGATGAAAGGTCTGTTGAAGTGGTGATTTTTATATAAAGCCGTTATATTAGTACCAATCATAGGAGGCATACATTTTTATCTTTGCTTTAATCAGCTAATTTACAAGAGAGGATGTTCAGACAACATATTTATTTAGATTATACCTACAGTATCGTAATTCATTGTATTTATCCGTAAACCTCTTTGTACTGACTGAAAGGACCGTGTCAATGACATGAATGAATTGTGGCTGCATTTAGATTTTGGGCCAGTTTCAGGATATCGTGCAAGCTGTCTCACTGCCTTTGGTTTAACTTGGACAGAAAGCAACGTTCTTTTTTGTAATGTAATGTTATATGTATGAAGAAGAAGATGTTTCACCACTTCGCTGTTGTATTTTTGGTGTCTTTTAAGTCCTGGGCACTTAAATAACTCACTAACTAAGACACTGAAATGCCTTTAACTGCTCATGTGCTTCTTACGTTGTGATAGGTCAGAATGTCTGCTGTGAAGGTGAAAGGCTGAGTGCATCAAAGTTTGGAATAATGTGCTGAGCAGATGCTAAAGTTAAAATATATTCAACCAATTCACCTGAAAACCAAAAATATTTCACCTTTTTCAATTGCTGCAACCGCAGTATGGAAGCTTTTAGTTATATTATGATATTCAGAAGTACTTCTGTGATAGTTTTACTCCTTACAAGATTTTCTGTGATAATGTTTGATCGTAGATATTCTCAGCCCCTAGTAGTTGTGTTGTATCCTCCTAAAATGGACCATGTTGTTTTTTTTCTTTAAGTAACTGATTGAACTCCAAGTAAGAACAGGCCTGAATCCAAATGTTTGTTAAAGGTTTAGCAGATGATGATGGTTTTTGATATTAAGGAATGAGGCTAAAGGTGGTCACTCCGCTTTAATTGCGGATGCCGACAGTCCCCATGGGATCTGCATCCTTGCCTAAATATAAGTAAACAAAAACCGAGAGCAATATAAGGTGATCGATTGGAGACGTGGTGGGTCGCATTAGCTCTGTTGTTTTCTGCACAGTGGAGAGGAGGGACGGGAACCAGCTGCTGCGTCTCCAGCACCCCCCTACACACACACACACACACACACACACACACACACACACCACACACACACACACACACACACACACACACCACACACTACAACACACACACACACACACACACACACACACACACACACACACACACACACACACACACACAAACCACGCCCCTCCTGACCTCCGTGGATCCACAGAGAGTGGCTCTGGGTGTCCCATGGGAGCAGGGGAATGCTGGAGAGGACGAGCGGCACACGATACCCCATTGTTTGGTTTAGCAGTCACTGATCACCCCTCCCACCCCCCACCCCCTTCACCCTAAAACACACGGGCTGACCGTCTCAACGGGTTAAGTTGATTAGAGAGACGTTTGTGGTTTGACTAATCCCCTATTTTCGCCCCGGCTCTCCGCTTCAGCAAACGAGGAGAAAGCACACATTTAGACAACAACTCTCGCACCTGTGGGACTGAAGTGGGGAGACAAGTTGCAAAACACGCAACGTGGATTTGAGAGAAGGACTTTTTCGTTAACCTGCTACATAAACTTCCAGCAAGCTTGACAAGCTTGACAGCAGGCCGCAGGGTCATAATGAAATGATTAATATAATATCGATTAACAAAGATATATGTAGCTGGATGAAGATTGTAAGATAGCCTGGACAGGGCTTTTAAACGCTTTATACACTCTTGATTAAAAGTGCAACAATCGTTTGTCTCATTGGCAAAACGAATAGAAGTTTCTTCTGGAAAGAAATGACCTCAATAAATAGGAAATAAATCCCTTGTTATATAGATGGAATAGGCCCAAAGGTGCACTTCTTAATGACATAAAATATTCTCAGCCTAATGACTTATGTCAACTAAAAATGTGTCTGATGACTCAGATGCTTTGTGATGTGCCTACGATAAAGTCTAGGCTACCACTACCTAAGGTTAGTGGTGTTCGCCAGTGGTGCAATCTGTTCAAAACCAGTTTTTAATGAATCGTTTCTCTTTGGCCACACTAATGGTCAATTCTGCATCACTCACCTGTGTTCTTCAACAAGGCACAGAAACCGGTCCTGCACTGGATGCAGTGGCCATGTGGTGCTTGTTTTAAATGGGACAGTCAAAGAACCAATAAATCCATACAAAGATTTTAAAGAGAGAATCTCCCTGCATTTCAATTCAAAACGCCCCTCTGGAAGTTTTGCAATGAGTGGAGGAATTTTATTAAAGTGTGTCATCATATCTAGATTTTTCATGCTTAAATAGAGCTGTCAATCATTTTAGGGGAAGTGTGTGAGGGACACGGCGACAGGGCGGAGACTCGGCAGCAGGATTCCCCAAGACTGCTCTCATAATTGGGGGAACATCTGACTTTGTCCCGCGCTGGCAGATGGTGGGTTGGGGCGGGATCCAAGGGGGGAGATTTACATTCATTGTCCAGGCGCACAAACTCTACCCAGAGACAATAGTCTCGGCGAGGGGCAAGGCACCAAGGTTGGAGAAAAAAAAACTTTCTTTTTCATTGCCAAACGAACGGGAGCGGAAATTAATTTTTTTGTCAGCAAAAGTGCTCCAAAACATGATAGATTTTCTATTTGGGGGCTAAACACAAAACACGGATCCATTTGACTCAGAAAATGATTTGAACATGATATTGTTAAAATAAAATATAGAGCTTTTGAGTTTACATGACTGACAAAAATAGCAGAAGCTGTTGTTGGGGTTGTAGCCCACACTTTTTGGGTTGTTAGGCTGCAGACTGTTTTTCAAGACTTCTAAGCCGTGAAATTATCCAACGCAAAAGAAACTTTGTCAGACTGTGTTCAAAATCATTACTTTCGTATCCGCGCATTACTTGTTTTCGTAGATCACTTGAATATATATATTTTTTTTAACCATCGTCGTTTGTGACAGGTTTCATGAGCAGGCTGGGTTTGATAAGACGCTCGTTGTATTGATTAAGAACTCATTTCGGGCACTGTCAGGCAGCGGTCCAAACGCCAATCAGAGGGCAGCCCTGTCCGCTGCTGGCGGAGATTGATGGACCAACCAGACGGCCATTGTTGCGGCTGACACTGATGCGATGCCTCCTCAGCGGAATCACCGCGTTCAAAGGAGCAGACGGTCGAGCTGCTGAATACGCGCCTGTCGAGAGCGCACTTGTGTTAAATTTTGACTCGGATGAATAGACCAAACAGGATTTGCTGTTGAGACTATTCAGAGCAGTGGTACCCCAGTGTTTACAGGAGAACTGAAAAGCAGAATGAACAATTGGCTTTTATAAAACACCCCAGACATTAATACATATAAATATGAATTATTTTGTGAGTAAAATGCAAGCTTTCGACATTTGTCCATCAATAATACGAATAATAGGCTATTGATTGTAAAGGTCCCCCCATCTTTTCATCCGCGCGCGCGCACACACACACACACACACACACACACACACACACACACACACACACACACACACACACACACACACACACACACACACACACACACACAAAGAGGACCTTTAATTTAAGCTACAAATAATACTCCTATTCATGATTAAAGAATTTTCAGATGCTTACAGCTTCTGCTTTAACATGTTGTGTTATCTCTATCACCCTGGTAGAACCTAATGTGTGAAAAGTTTGCAGCAAGAGTCAGTGGTTGGATGCTGAATCTGGCAGAAGTCCAAACAACGGATGCACTTTACACCAATGAGAGCATCCATTTCAACAATCGGTCCCCCATATGGCACTAAGGCCCCTCCTCCACGCTCTATCCCGGCAGAGGGTCTCATTCATGCTTCAAGACAGCGGTTCACTTCAAGCTTCCTGGCCCTCGGATCAACTGTTTTGATCCAGTCTGGCCTTCTGACAAAGGAAGACTTTCTACACATAGATATCTGAAGAATACTCTGAGACAGACTCGCTCTGAACCGCGTGAGGAGCTCAGCCCACCGAGCAGGTGATCGTTTGCGCTCGAACTGACGCTGGAGATTTGCGCTTGGACAATGCTCGTAACCAGCCGGGGAGTGTATTTAATATCATCTTTTGAGCCTTGAAAGAAAGTCTGCGTGGATTTTTTTTTATTTGTTGAGACGCCCTTTGAAACATCACACAGCACCGGTCATTTATATCTCAAAGCTCCGTGCAAGCTCTGTTTTCTCGTGGCGCTCTGGAGGAGCGCAGAGCCTTGGGGTGGACCTTCTGTTGTTTGCCAAAGTGCTTTAGCTCTCCAACTCAGTTTTTTCCCCTTCAAGTTCAGAAAAGTGCACCACACGATCGGGACAAGGCTTAAATGTTCGGGATCCAGGAGCATCTGATACGAGAAGTGAGCGGATTAAAAGAGAGAAGTCTTGGAGAGGAGATGGATCCAGTCCGTTCGTGGGTGCGTAATGTCGGGGTTGTGGATGCGAACGTCGCGGCGCAAAGGTACAGTACAAACCCAGCTCATCTTCTCATCAGGTATTTTCATCGTGTGCGCTCAGGCTTGTTAGCAACGTGACAGAATTTATTTTCATGATCAGTATCACCAGCACAATGTTCTAATATGCGAATATTTCAAATTAGAACAGGCGCCCTTTCAGAAAAGAGCTGCAAACTACTTGTTGCAGAAGATGTCACGACTCCCTTTTAAAACCAACTGGCCCCAAACTCATAAAACTTCAAATGAGATGAAAGAACAACACTTGAGATGATCGTTATTATTATTATTATTATTATTAAATCGATTAAAGGAAAGTTCTGATCATGTGCACAAAGGGAAAGTAGGCCTATATGTAACATAAAACTAATAATCAGAACTGGTTGACTTTGACATAAAGTCACTCACAAGGAGCATTTGATCAGATGATTTACTGTCGTGCAAAAGGTCAACTTACATTTTTAGTTTAAACAATTAAATTTGAGACGATTTCTTAAAACCTCTGTGTGAGCAAACTAAATATACGTTTCATAGACCGGCTATTTTAGCTGATGGAGCTGATCTTTTTATTTTCAGATGAAAAAACACTTTTACCCTCATCGGCCAAATTCATTACATTTACATCATTCTTCTACTTATCCGAGTATTTTCCACATTTCACTACATGTTCAGTCATCCTCTTGGCATTTTTAATTTCTATACCAACACACAGACATCGGTGTTCTCATGTTCCAAACTGATTGTGTCCGAAGTTTAGAAAACAGTTTAAACAGAGTCATAAAAACGCAGAAGACACAGAGTAGGCAACAAGTTAATTAGTATAATACATATCTTAATAAACAATGATAAAAAATAAAAATAGCAATTAATAAGTGATACTACAACAACAGCGGTGTTATTTGTATTGCATTTAGGTTATTTGATATCATAAAATATTCTATTGAACGTTAAAATGTAATTTTAAAAATCTCGATTATAGTTTATATCTATATCAAAATCGACACAGGCAAATTTTTTCCTCAGGCTTTTTTTTTCTTAATAACAGAAACGTTTACGGCTGTTACAACAATATCCATAATCTAGTGAAGTTTGAGTGAGGCTTTCTGAAAAGATATGAAATGACCGAAGTTACATTTACAGAAAATCAGTGCAGGCTCTGTGGAACCTGATGATTTGATCATTTCCAAACTCTGAGTTTCTTTTGAGGGAATATGCCTAATTATTAAAATTCATTTATTGTAATTCAGCAGTCACTTACCTATTGTATATTTTACAACCAAGATCCTCCAACATCAGCTGCAGTCAAAAGACCTGATTCTATTGTGACTTAACAGTTTAGTAACTCAACCACAGTTTTATCAAGTTTTACTTTCCCAGTTTCTCCTGTTTTTTGCCTTGGTTTTATTTTTTTGTGTAATTTTCCAGGCCACATTCTTTATTTTACAAAGGCATATTATAGCAAAAACTAAATATTTATAAATCATCAATTTTCTTTGTAAATTATTGATACCTATTGTATAAATAAACTGAAGGCCTTAACAATTTAAGAGTAAAAAACTTTTTATGTAATGGGAAATAATATGCTTATTAAAATTATTTAAGGGCCAGTAAATCAAACATATTTGATATGCATATTAATTTAGTTTTCATTATTTAGTGCAAGCAGAGTAAAGTGGTGGCTGGTCTTTAGTTTTTGTTTGTTTTTGTTTGTTTTATATAGATTACTTTGAGAAATATTTTCAACCATCAATTATATTTTGGTGGTCATTAAGCAAAAGATAACCATTTAGCAGTGTGAATCAGTTTATTTAACACTGTGTGAATGTCTTTAATATCATGAGGGAAAGTGTGAGCTGACTGTCTCTTCCTGTTGTGTTCTCAGTGGAGTAGCTCTGTCAAGAGCTCATTTTGAGAAGCAGCCGCCCTCCAATCTCCGCAAGTCCAACTTCTTTCACTTTGTCCTGGCGCTCTATGACAGACATGGCCAACCTGTGGAGGTGGAGAGGACTGCGTTTGTGGACTTTGTCGAGCATGATAAGGTGTGTTGGTGTTTCTGTGCGCTTGTCTGTCTAATTAATAATTATTTCAGGAAGTTGTCATCTTTAAAATTCCTTTCAGGGACATTTTGACGTGATGAAGCTAAAGCAATAGCGGCTGAAAAACTGTGGATAATAACAGAGCGTATTAGTAATGTACACTCTATTTCAGCTGTAACCAGGTGCTCAACTTGATCTTCCCCATCCCCAGTAAAGCCAAGCATATCCAACAGCTGACGGCTACATGTTTACACAAGCTTTACCCTCAATGAGCTGATGATGTGGGATTGAAAAAGAATATCTAATGACTAATTAGCAGCTTGCCTCATTAGGAGGACATCACTACTTTTTAAAATGCAAATTATGCTCGCTCCTGTTAAGTTATACAGTGAACTAATCATCAAAGTCTCTTTTCCTACATGCCCCCCTCCCATACTCTAAATACTGCTATAGGAGGGGGGGTGGGGTGGGGTTGGGTGGATTCCTCAGGTTTGACAAGACCGAAATAAGGAAGGGTGCAGTGTGGTGGAGACAGGGATAGAAAGAGACCAGAGAGGGCAGACTGCCTGGAGTGGGAGCCTTATGCCCAGCGTTGATGGATGTTTTTGCCTTGTGGTGAGGGGGAGCAAGAATCTCCTAAACTGGCAACAGCTCTCCCCTGTGAGAAAGACAAGAGGACACCGTCCTGTCAACTGAAGTTCAAACATAGTTTCACTATGCATTTCATGGGGGTATAGGGAGGGAGGGAAGGAGGACGGCAGGCGGCAGCGCTAATGCCAGGGCTGAAAGCTGTCAGCGTGCTCCCCTTTGTGCCACACAGGCCAGCGCAGGGTAATATGACGGCAGTGGAGGAGTTCATTTTCTGCATGGTTACCCTGGCATCTGTTTTTGCTTTGTAATTATGAGGAGGCAGAGTGATGGCATGGCAAAATAAATGTTCCTCCGTGTATATTTACAAAACTTATGAAGCCAGGCATCCATCTATCTCCTGATGTGTCTCAATCTCGCTTCTGATATTAAGTTTTGAGCTCTGTTACTTTCCAACTTATCTTCATGCATCTTAATTTCCCCGACTTCTTTCTCCCTCCTTACCACTGTCTCCTTTTCCTGGTTTCTCCTACACTCCCCCAACCTCCCCGTTCTCTCTCTGCTCCTTTCTTGCTCTCGTCTCTGTGATGCCAGCCTCCTGGGTTATTGGACCAGAGAGCATTCCTTTGAGACCACTTAGAAAGACCAGTAGAGGTAGAGGAAGAGAAAGGAAGCTGGGGAACAAGAGACAGAGAGGGGGAGAGAAGGAAGAAGTGAGAGGCTAGTGGAGAGCCTGGGGGAAGGAGGGATAGCAGAAAGGAAGTTTTTCTGTCAAGGTCGACTGCTGCTCAGTCTCACATACAGTACTTTCCACCAACTGGAACACACTTTGCACACACACACACGTGCACATATACCCATGCCTGTACTACCTCGTTGCTGGGAGGACCACTGCATTTGATCTCAAGGTTTTAGGAGTTCGTATCAGACATGATAGTTCAACCTCTACAAAGAACATCCGACTCAAGGTTAAGCACTCAGCTTATGAGCACAACGCGGGGTCCCATATGGGCTTTGAGCAGACAACCCTCTGATCTGAATGCTGCTCCCAGGGAAGGGCGAGCTGCAGGATTAGGAGAGACTCACTGTGCTTAACACTGCATGGGGATGCCCAGCTGTACTTATCTGTGGCCCAGATGTGCTTAACTGCATGCCCTGCATTTGTCTGTCTTCCGTGTCTTTCCAAGGAGCAGACGGGAGAAAAGACCAACAACGGCACCCACTACAAGCTACAGCTCCTCTACAGCAACGGTGAGTAGAGTCAGACATCGGCTCTCAGGTTGTGGGTTGGTTCTTTGCCCTCTGAGGTGTCTAATTTGACCATTGACCATTTAGACACGATGGTAAGTCCTGCACATAACAGGAGGGGAAAAAGGTTACCGGTGACACCAGCGCGCTAACATAACACACACCTTTCCACTTAAGTAATCCTCCTCCACATCCTCCCCTGCTTTACCTCGCCTCTCCTCTCGGAGCTCATAAATTTCCTTCCACTCATCGCCTAATCACCGGGCTTGTACAATTCAACGCTCCGCTCTGCGAGTAGCCTCTTCTGGGCCCACGTATGGGGAAATGAGGTACATGTTGCCCCCCCCCCAAAAAAAAAAAAACCCACCCTCCACCCCCCACCCCCACCTCATGGTGCTTCCACATCAGATCGGGGGCTACACAGAGAAATTTGGTTCCCATGAGCCACTGCTGCCCCTACTCTGCCATCGCAGTGGCACCCATGGGAGAGAAGATAAAAGACATGTTCTACAGCAACCCCCTCATACACCCTCCATACACACATACACACACACACACACACACACACACACACACACACACACATGTACATACAAGCACACCAAAAGCACTTCCTCTCCATCCCCTCCTCTCATCCCCTTCCCCCAAGCGATATCAAAGGCATCTCAATCGAGACTTTGATGAGAGGAACACATTTTAAAAGCAATACTCTCCAAAGTCTCCATAAAAATTCCTTGGGTAATGCGCTCTTCTCTCAAGAAGCAATTCATTAAATGTCGTTTCCCACTGTAGTGTGATTTATTGTGGAGGTTTCGAAGCATCCAGAGGTTCAGGTGTCTCTAGAAATCTTAACCAGAGACACAGCTGATTACATAGAAGCCAGAAACTGATTTTTTTTTAAAGTAATTTGCTCCTCAATTAAATCCCACAACAAACTGATCAGTTACCTGTTGGTGTTCAACTTATCTCACATCAGTCAACTAAACTTGGGGATAAATCAAAAGTTAACAGAGAAATAACCACAAAAAGAACAGCCTGACAAATCGTGAGAACCTGGATATAAATTCTGGCCTCAAAGCAGAACATGACTAATAATCATCAAACATCAAATAACTCTCAATCCCCTCGGAAACCATCAGCGAGAAAGCATGAACTGCATGCCAATCTTATTCCTCCATGTTTGCTGGACAGAGTTCAATGATTTTTCAGAGAGCTTGTCCAGAGTTTGAAAAAAAGATGTATATCATAAATCTTTTATTTTGAGAATCCTCAGTGCAATGTACTTTTTTTATTAACTGGTAAGAGTGGGTTAGTGAGTTTAAGTACAATGTCAATTGCTTCAGTCACAGTTACCGTGACTGAAGCAACGGTAGGTAGTATTTTGCAATTAGGGTCCAGCGACTCAGCCTTAATTTACAAGTGTTCAGTGATGTGAAGGTTATCTGCACAATAAAAAAAAGGCTATTTGTAGCTCCATCTCTCATCTACTCCCTGCTTCTGTTTAACTAACGCACTGAGGGCAAGAGATCATACAGTTTCTTTGGAAAATTTATTTCACTTTAGTAAAACCTTTCTCATGCCTAAAATAAATTTTTACAGTTATTAATAACAGCCAATTTCTGTGTTTTCTTTTTGCAGGGGTCCGTACGGAGCAAGATCTTTACGCACGACTTATCGACTCTGTCACCAAACAGGTTGGTAAACTTCCCTTAAGTCTTCTTGAAGGGGATTCCACCTCCAGCTATATAAACAGACGTTTCATTGATTCTCCGTGAAACTGAATCTGTCCCATTGCTTCTCATTTCCTCCTCTCAGCCCATATCGTATGAGGGACAAAACAAGAATCCAGAAATGTGCAGAGTTCTGCTCACACACGAGGTTATGTGCAGGTGAGTGTTACACACACATACACACGGACACACACACACACACGGACACACACACACACACGGACACACACACACACACACACACACACACACACACACACACACACACACACACACACACACACACACACACAAAAACACACGCACACTCATTGAAAACTTTCACCCACAGGGACAAAATCCAAATATCAATTACTCTCCTTCGCTCTTCTCTGTCTCAGTCAGCTTGAAATGTGGTTTTGGGATGACGCTTGGGGCTCTACGTTTTTTGAAAACTAGACTGTGGCTGAACCGTAAGTCAAGCCTGTCTGTCATCATCCTTGTTACAGTGGTAACCCCCTGCTGCTTTCTGCTGTAATGCAGCATGTTCTCGGCCAGCTCCTGTTTCTTCCCGGAGCTCCTTTCTCCCTGTCCTGGGGGTTTTGCAGCCAGACCTCAGCCGACAGCAGCAGACGCACTTTAGGGGAATAATCCACCTTTCCCAAAATCGAAACTGCAGCTCTTCTGTATAGTCGAGACAGCATGTGTGAACTTTGTCAACAAGTGTAGTGGTGCAGAAAGTTCTTTCAATGGCAGAGCAAGTTTCAGAAGTCTAATCATGGCTTAGGGGCCGAAGGGTTTTTGTCATTATTTGGTGAGTGAAGAAAATGGTGAATGCAGGGTTATGGATGGAGAAGAGAGAGCAAGTCTGAGGGAGCGGTCTGGAAGTGGGGCAGTCACCCAGGATTCGAGGGCAGCAGGGGGAAGGATAGGGGGCTGGGACAAGGGGAAAGGGGCTTAAACAGAGTGGGCTTTGCCATTGTGTAGCCAGCAGATGCCCGAATGTGACTCACAGCTGGCTAATAACAGAGCCGAAGAGGCAGAGGGCAAGCGTCACAGCTGGGGAGTGAGGCCGTCTGACAGGGGGGCGGAGGGGGGCAGGGCAGGGCCAAGCTGGGACACGAGAGGGGTGAGGCGAGGTGTAGGGGTGGCAGATGGTTAGGGGTGGGGGCACTTTTGTTATGCAGTGAAGGGGACTTTGGGGAGGGGTGGGCTGGGTGGCCAGCAGGCTCCTCGGACAGGACTGCTGACGAATGGTAGGATGTTGTGGGACGGTGTGTGTGTGAGTGTGTGTGTGTATGTGTGTGCGTAATGAGGCTGCGTGGGGGTTGAGTTTGATTTTGAAATCAATGTGACAGATTGCCTGGCTGGCTTTTCACTTTTGAATAGTCTCTCACTGTTTGTAGGGTGTGTTGTTGTACCTTTTCTTCCTCTTTTATTCTTTTGTCTATTCTTCCCCTCCCCTCTCATGCCTCCTTTGTGTGCTCCTGGATCTTGGCCGACTGCTGGGCAGAGTAGTCTGGGCCTGAGGATGTGGAAGGCCCAGACAAATGATGGCTCCTCTTGTTTAATTTGTTTTTTTTTCCCCCAACACTGACTTTTTCCCTTTTTCTGTCTCTTTAACTGCCCGCTCAGCCGCTGTTGTGAGAAGAAGAGTTGTGGCAACCGAAACGAGACGCCCTCTGACCCAGTCATCATTGACAGGTAATGAGATCAAACCATGTCCCACACGGTGTCCACCACCTCAAACAAGCAACTCTTCATACTAAGCGTTCAGGCTGCCCTTTCTTTGTGTATATATTCACCTACACACTCACACACAGTGCCAGAGAGAGAGAGAGAGAGAGAGAGAGAGAGAGAGAGATCATGGTTGGATGTGAAAGTTGTTGTGCTGAGATCCAACCAATCAGCTGCTGCACTTACAGCCAATGAATATTGACTATAGTGAGAAAAGTAACTAGATAGCAGAGTAAAAGCCCTGGAGGCTCAGTAGTGTTAATGTTTGTGTGTTCATTTCATATGTAAATATTAATTTGTACATGTATGAATCGCATATAGATATAAATATTTACAACATAGCGATAGGTGTTCACAGTAGACAGCGTGTCTGCCATGTCGGTTTAAACTGCACCGGTGAAGGTAGGCTGTAACATACAGTACAGAGTATCTGTGTCCATGTCTGTCTCCCATGTGTTTCTCTCTCTTCAGCTCTCTGTTTATCTGTTGATCTATCTTCAGCCTTCTGGGATCTGTTTGAGTTCAGTCTCTCATTACGTTGAACTGCCGACATTGCACCTGAAACCTGCCAAAAGTGTAGATTTCCTTTTTATCAGAAGCATGTGGATTTTTCATACCAGCAGACGGGCTCACATGTGTAGTAAATGTTCACCCTGACAGCCACTTATCAGGCTTAAAGGCGGATGACCACTGCTGTAATCAGCGTGTGTGAGGGCCTTCACGTCCGAGGGATTTCGGAGGTCTTGCAGTGTCTGCCTGGCATTAGCCGATGTGATGAATGTTCATAAGCAGACTGCATGTGAAATACCTTCTCTGTGATGTCAGAGATGCAACCTTCATCACCTTTCCCTCCCTCAGTCCCTCCTCTCCCCTCTCCTTTCCTCTCTCCTTCCCTAGCATTGTCTGTCTAGAAAACACTCACTTCATTTACGTCAAGGACCTTTTTCTTCCCTCTCCTCAGTTCAAGCTGGCTGGCTGTTGACAGTGTGTCTCAAAGGATCTCAGCTGAAGATAGTTTTCATATAATGGAAAAATGGGGCTGTTGTCTTTTGAATTTTCCCAGAATGCTATGGAGCAGCTGCTTTTCTCATTTACTGTAGCACATTGCTCTCCCAATAACCCCCTCTGCACCCTTTTTATACTTCCTCCTAACATGGCTAAACCTCTCGAAATTTGTTTGTAAGTAGCTTGGTGGCGTGCTGGTGAGGAAAGAGAGAGATCTATATCTTGTTGTGACTTTGTGTGTGTGTGTGTGTGTGTGTGTGTGTGTGTGTGTGTGTGTGTGTGTGTGTGCAGGCTGGTGTGCGACTGTGAGGATTGATTTAAATGGAATCATTGACCTACTGTACTCTCTAATCACACTGGGCATATCCCATCCTGATGGGGGCTTCTCCCTCTTGACTGGCCTGCGAAATCCTCTCCTCAGGGAGCTGCCTATTAGCAGCCAGTTAATTTCTGATAAGCCAATGGAATTTTGTGCAGCCCTGTGCCCTTTTATCCCACCTTATGTGCACTTTCTTATTTGACTGTGTGTGTGTGTGTGTGTGTGTGTCTCTGTGTGTGTGTGTGTGTGTGTGTGTGTGTGTGCACTACACACTGAAAACAAGAGAGAGTGGAAAGATTGACAGGGCAAGATGTGTGTGTATGTTCTGAGCAAGTGTTCAGTTTGTGTGTAGACAAACGGATGTATATTTTCATGTGAGTGTGTGAGGATCCTCGCACGTTTATTTATGTATGTATATGGACGTATGTGCAATTGTCTATGTGTCTGTGTGACCCCTACTCTGACCTTTTTCCCTAGTCACTGCTTGGGTCTTAAATTATTCATGTGTGTATGGGTGTGTGTGTGTGTGTGTTTGTGAGTGTGTGTGTGTGTGTATGTGTGTGTGTGTGTGTGTGTGTGTGTGTGTGTGTGTGTGTGTGTGTGTGTGTGTGTGTGTGTGTGTGGAGTGCAGCCTATGTGCATTTGTGCATCCCTGCGTGTGCAGTTGTGTGTGTATGTGTGGAGGAGACGGTCTGTTTCTGTGGCTCCAATAATCAGCCTCCTGCTCCCAGCCCCAACACCTGTTCTCCAATTAACATGCAGCGTGTTGGGGCCCACTCGCTCCTTTCGCCCAGCCACTGCTTTCTACCCTTTTTCTTCCTCTTTTTCTCTTTTTTTTCTCTCTTGCTCTCAGCCCCATGCTCCCTTCCTCCCTGCCTCAACTTGTATCTGTACTTCTGCACAGCCCTCTCGCTCTTTTGCATTTGCTCCCACATGCTCCTACTGTGCACTTACTCCCTATTGCTTAATTCCCTTGCTCCACTTCTTTTTCCTTCACGTTACCATCTCCTCCACCACCCCCCAACCTTCCCTTTAGCCTGTCTAATTTTGCCATAATTAGGCGGTGTCATTAGGACACCTACCCAAGCACAAGGGAGTTTGCAATTCCCCAAACAGCCCAAACCCCCTCTTTTCTAATCTCCTTTCCATATTGTTTCAGTTTTTCCCCCCCCCCCCTTCTCCTGCTGCTGCTGCACCCCCTGCTCAGCCTCCCCTTCTCCCTAATCCTGATTTGAGTGAAAGGAGAGAGAGGAGATCACAGCTGATCCATAGGGAGGGGTGAAGGGATACAGGGTGGAGGGACCGAGGGATGAAGAGGGCAAGGGCAGTCGCTGACAAAGAGATGACTCTTAAGTTGCCTATGGGAGAGAATTATCTGTCGCTCTATCTGCCCCACTACCCGCTGTGCCTATTAGTTTTACAATTGTCTAATCTTAACTTGAGTGAACTGTTATACTTGCAAGCCTGATGTGACTTCTCTGTTTGGAGGATGTCACCTATCTTTGACTGATGGATTGGCTTGTTCACTGATTGGTTAGATGATTGATCAACAGACAGATAGATAGATTGGTTCCTCTGGGCTCACCACCATAAATCCTCACTAATGCTTCAAACGAATGCTGTCAATGTTTTTACTACTTTTCTTTTTTGTTCTTCTTTTATATTGTATGGTTTTTGTACAATTAGTGCTGAAATGATTAGTGGATCAGTTGGTTAAATGACAGAAAATTAATTGATAAAAACTTTTGTAATCACTTGATTTTTTTGAGGTAATTTATCAACCAAAAAAACCCTCAAAAGGGGCGTTTTGCTGCTTTCATCAGTTTTTAACCCTTTACCCTATCAAAAACAAATCAAACAAAAATACAATCAGCCCCTTGTATAATACAGGTATTTTTCACCAATCTTTGTTGCTTTTACTGTGTAAAGCTTCTCTGTGCTGAGGGTTCTCAGTGTTAACTCAGGCAGATCTTTTAATGGTGGCATTATTGTCATGCTGACCTCTGACCTCTGAGAAACTATATTGGTTCTGGGCCAAAGCTGGCCTCTGTATTTATGAGTGAACCATGGGTTTACAATGGAGACAAGCAGATGTCAGTATTAGTATTAGACTGCATGGTTTGTATGTGAGGGGTCAGCTCTCACTGTGAGTGTGTGCTTTTATATTTGGCTGAGAAGCTGAGATCAATAGTTGGTCATAAGGCGTGTGTGTGGAGGGATCCATCGTGAGGCAAGAGCCTTATGAGGTGGAGGGGGGTGATCAATGGCAAGCACTATCTCACTAATTGATTGTGTTTCCAAGAGGGGTCTTTTTTAACAAGCCGGTGCTCAGAGAAAAGAAGAATAATCAATAGGAATTTTCCAATGTTGTCAATATGGTTCTTCCCTCCCCCAGACTCAAAAGAACTCCCAAAGACTCAGAAATACTCATGTAGGTTTTGATTCTTGAATACTGAGATAAAAAAAAGAAAATGTTGTAGTTTTTTATAGTTTTGTGTTTTATTTTTCTTTTTAGCAATTAATTTTGCTTTCTGAGTTCATCATTTTACGATTTAAACGATGATTAGTTGTCCTGGGAAATGGCTTGACTTCAGATGCTCGGCTCCAAGAGGAATCCATTAGTCTTAATCTTAGGTTGTGGGTTTTATTGATCTGTTTGTAGTCTTGTTTCTAGTTATATGTGTGTATCACAGGTTTGTTTTCAACTAGTCAGTGCCGTGTTTTGTTTTGTTTTTTCTTTTTTCTTTCAGTACTAATCGATGTACATTGCTTCAGTTTCAGCTCAATTACAAAATTCCCCAGTTGAATGTTTATTATTGCAGTCATTAGTTGTTAATTCATTATGCTGACATTAATTCTGAAACCAATTTTTCCTGTGAAAAGACATCTTACAGTATGGTAATACACAAACACAGGTGCACACAGTCTCAGTTCTGCAGTACAGTTAAACTATCTTTTTCTTTATGGATTAACACTGTCTGGACAGTTTGACAATAAACTATTCAGATATCATTTGTTGCTGTATGTAAATGTCTGCTCTCAGCCACAGTGATGTCTCAGAGAATCATTCTGACCATCTGTTTCAATGTTAGTCCATCCAGCTGTTTATGCCTGCCCATCTTAAACAAATTTTAAAAAATAACAATATATAACGACTGAGGCTGTTTCCCTCTGTGCTTCTTGAATGGCATTTTTCACCACCGCCTACCTGTTCTTACAGCAGCCCAGAAACTTTTTCGTTATACTACTGATTGTGGAGAACGACGGCCTCCTCCTCATTCTTCATCCGCAACCAAAAAAGAAAATAGAAGCTGCAAAGAAGTCTTTGGGAAAAGAACATTAAACTATCAGCCAAAGAATAAATGCAGCAACATTTTTTGGACTGTGTCAGGGGTCGAATTCCTCCCCTTTCCCAGATGCATACTCAAGTTCTGCCGCCAAGTCGCTCTGTTAGGTCATCATATATGCACTTGAGAGTTTTATGTGTGAGACAACAATATCATTTTAGGAGATTGTTTCTCATACTTCCCGTGTAAGATTCTCCTGTAGCTGTAAAGTGGAGCTCATAGCTCTCTGTGTTGATACTGGCATTTGGTTCTACCTTTTCTGTCTCATTATTTCAAGATGGATTTTCTGAAGATAGTGAGGGGCAGTGCCATGATCGGGTGATTTCTGAATGATACAATTAAAAAAAAATCACAATTCAATATAATTTACAATCTAAACTATCAGATCTCATTGTCAAGAAATAATTTAAAAAATGCCGTCAAATAGCTTTGAGTTTATACTTTACCTTTTATATTTTTTATATATCAGTTTTGATGTGAGACCTCAGAAGAACTGTTGTTGGACTGTAACTGTCATCCAACTTACAGAGGATGTGGAGGAGGTGCCTTTTTTCTTGTGCTCAGTTTGAGCCTTTGCCTGCAGAGAGAGCTGCAGATGATTTTGGCAAAGTTGTTGCTGCAACCATCAAGAGTGGTTGGTGCTGCTAGTGACTTAGCTTGTTAGCGCCGAACAGTATTTATGATGGTAGGAGCTGGATAGTTGCAGGAAAGCCTCAAAATCAAATTAAAAAAAGGGATTTTTTTTAGGTTTTTGATTTTTAAAAAAAAAAAAATTATTGATCATGTAATTGTTGTTTGTGATTTGGTCCCTTTTTGAGTGCTGCTGCCTGTGGCCATGGTGTAAAGATGGTAAATTATATTGTGAATCTGATGCCCAATGAAGATTTATGCAGACATGTGGCATTTTCAATACCCCTAGAAATCAAAAGCTCTACATTTTCTTGGCAAGAAGAGAAAGGTTTTAAATACACAATCTGCATCACAACATGTCCTTACATACATTAATGAACACTATATGTAGTGTAGTGTCTTTATTTAGCCAGGACAAGCTGACTAGGCAGTTACGCTTTCCATATGTGAGCTATAATAAATGATGAGCTGTTCATCCATAAGAACATAAGGGATAAGGTGGAGGTGAGGAACATCCCTCTGGTTGGTGTTATGTGTTCTTCCACAAATCTCAGGGTGTGTTATTACACTCTGCTCTTACCAAGCTGTCATCCATGTTTTTGACATTAATGTGCCGACAGTTTACTTCATGGTGTATGAGTTTCACCAGGTGTAGTTAAGTGTTACTGTAGCATGAGTTACAGTATATTGATATGTTACCTGCAGGTCAATATGCCCTGCACACTTGGTTTCAGAAACATCTGAATTTTATAGTGTTGCTTTATGTTGGGTTTCACATACACTTGCCGTATCATAAGCAAACTCTGCTTCACAGTTGCTGTTGATATTCACCGAAGACTCTGACCAGGCTGTAAAACTACTGGTTTGCACTCACAATCATCCACATTACATAGATGCAGATATTAATATGTATGCATGAATTACCTGTCTGTCACACATACATACATGCAGAGAGACAAAGTCAGAGACATTGGTCCCCTCAGTCTACTGTCACAGGTCTCTCCCTGGTGGGCTAGTACTGTCCGGTCCCTCCAGACCCCCTGTCAGCGAGCCCCTCATGCAGGGGGCCATGCAGCGTGGCGACAAGGCCCTGAGGCTCCAGTGCACACCGCCTCACACAGCGGAGCGGCACGCAGGCTGGACCACTGAGCAGCTGGCACAGGACCGTGGGGATGGCTCCTCCCTTGGGGCAATGCAAGGGAGAGAATGACACAAAGATAGACAGGGAGAGACGATGCAATGTCTAGAATATCAAATTCACTGACAGGTAGTGCTTCAAACAGTGAGAGCCCCACTCAGAGTTAGACTGGTGAAAATGAGTTCAGGGACCTTTCTGTGTGGCTTGAGCGCCCTGCGACGTGGTCTCATGTGAACTGGGAAGATCCCGGCCTCCAGTTTGCACAGGAAGTGTATAATGAGTGGTAGGTTATGAGCCGAGTTTGTGTTTGGTCACCTTTGCTCTGCTTTGGCCATTGTTGGCTGTTGTGGCTTGAACCCTGACATCAGAAGTAGGCCTGGTTTGTTTTCTTTGAGAGCCTACAGAGGGGGCAGTCGGAAACAGAGAGCAGCAAAGAAATGTTTTGACAGGAAATGGGAATGGACTTCCAATGGGCTAATGTGGAGGAACAGCAGGGGGACTTGTGTGAGTGGGTGGGATGCAGAGGGGATGGTGGGGGTGGTGGTGGTGGTGGTAGAAGTTTTGAGCTGCAGCTCAATGGCAGTCTGAAAGGCCTCGTACTCCCAGAGTAGCCAGGGCAAACCCTCCCATTTGTCTGGCCACTAATAGGGTTCACCTTTGGTTGAGCAGTGTAGAGATTAAGTAGGGGCACTCAGAGGATCAGAAGGGGGCAGATTAGCGTGATTTAGAGGCACTTCACATTGCAAGCAAGTGAGCAATGTGTGGTTATGTGTGTTTGTGTGTGTGACGTTGGAATCGGTTGTCTGTGGGTTTACTTTTCATGTGAAATTCCTGCATTTACCATTTATATTTTGTAAGGGGATCTTGTATCAGTGAAATCAGGATTTCATGTGTATGTGTGTGTGTGTGTGTGTGTGTGTGTGTGTGTGTGTGACTGTATGTGTGTGTGGGTGGGTGTGGAGTCAGAGGCCAGTTAACCATGGTATTTAGGTACAGGGGCTGTTTTCTTTGGCTCAGTTCCTGTGAGGGTGTGTGTGTGTGTGTGTGTGTGTGTGTGTGTGTGTGTGTGTGTGTGTGTGTGTGTGTGTGTGTGTGTGTGTGCGTGTGTGTGTGTGTGCGTGTGTGTGTGTGTGTGTAACTGGGATCGGTCATCCTCCTCTGTTAAGGTCTTAAATTTCACTAATGACTTAACAATGCCCCCTGGTGCTGGGCCGGCCCCGCAAGCTACCATGTTTGTTTGTTTGTTTGTCTGTTGATCTGGAATCTGGACACACTACGCAGTATTTCTCCCAGGAGTTAGATTCCTCTAAAACTCCCCACCGTTCACTTTTTGAAACCACCTCCTAACACTAATATTTACACATCTGCAGTATTTCTTAAATAAAATCTGATTAAGTTTCCCTATTGACTTAGGTTTGAGGCAATAGATATTCATCCTGTGGTCCATTGGAAAAGCAACTAAGGCTGGAATATTATGTAGATACATTTTTAAAAACTTCTTTTAATTAGTCCATGCTGACAGAAGAATATGCTAGGGCGTGTAATGTAAACATGTGTACTGAAATGCAGCACACAAACTTAAAGAGAAGCAGGAGTCAGTGCTGGCTCTTTTGTGTTTTGCTGCCCGAATCGTTGATGCAACAGATGCTGTGTTTTCCTCATCATGGAGGAAAATATAAGTCAAAGAAAAACAGGAACAGCAATTTAACAATTGCAGTGTCACTATAATCTTTGTCAGTGTGCGTGTGTGTGTGCAATGGTCCTGATGAATCTGTCAGGGCTGAGGGCAGGGGGTGATGTGACTGCTGACAGGCTCCCAGCAGGCATGCTGAGAGCCCCAACAGTCTGCGTGCCCTCCCTTCAGCCCCCCTATCAACTCAGCTCCCCTTCTCCTCTGCCGGTCCTCAGCTCAGCTCCACACATTTGCTGTGTATTAGCCACGGACAGTAAATTACAGCACCCTGGACCTCTGAGCGATTCCATTCCCATGTTTTCACACGTTCCACGTTCCTCTCTCCCTCCAGCACTATTATCCAGCTCACCTTCTCTGCGTCTGTCTATCTCTCCCCCCTTTTCTCTCATTTTGATCTGTTTTCCTCCCTCTGTCTGTCATATTCGTCCTGGCTCTTCGACTCCTTCAACCCTGTCAGATTTCTCTCCCCTGTCTGTCTTTCTTTCACTTCTGTTATACTTCTCATCCTCCGTTCTTCTATTGTGTCACGCTACACAGCATTCCCTCCCTTACACATCCCCTCCGCTCCCCCTTTACTTTCTTACAAGCAGGTCCCTGTTGTCTAGGCTTCACAGGTTTCTCAGCCGCTTTTCTCTCTCGCTCTCTCTCATCTTCCTTCCTATCCCTCTCTCCCGTCCTCTCCTTCTCTCTCCCTCTCTGCTCCCCCCTCTCCTCTCTCTTTCTGGAAACAGATGTTGTTTGTCAGATCTTATCATTACTGGCTAATTAAGAAGACATCTCTTCTCCTTCTGTTGTTGCTTCACTCTCCACTCCTAGCCCTCTTGGTGGCATCCATCCCAGATTCATTGTTCTTCTCAGAGGAAGGTTCGGGTCGAGCTTTGATATACCCATGTTATTGGTAAATCTGATTAGTGACTGATTGATTGAAAGGGTATTGAAAAAGCAAGTGTATTGCAGATGACCTTCTGGTATGTTTGAAATCTATTCAGCTTTACAGGGTGCTCTGCGTTCCATCTGACAGTTATGAGAGTATATTTTGAATCCTCGTCCCTCAGGACACACCAAGCATGCTGGGAGAGGTCAGGCCACTGATGGGACTTCTATTCCCTGTCCTGGTTGTGAATTCATGCTCTCTAGACTCTGAATATCTATCCATATCCATCTATTTGGCAGGCTGACCGCGGTCCCATGTGGCCAAGCTTTGTATGCAATCTATGGCTGAGCTAAGCTTGGGAGACTGAAACATTCATTCATTTGAAATTGTTGAAATGCACATTTAGCAGCTAGAAAGAGGTTATGCAGTAAAGCACTTAAGCACCCAGGAGAAACCTTGTTGAAACACTTAAGTGCCTCTTGTGTACCCTTCCCATCATTCCACTTTCCTCCTTCCAGCACCTCTTTTCCTCTCAGCTCTGCCGTGCCTCAGTCACTTTTTGCGGTGGCAAGCCTGAGGGTTTTACAGCGCTGCCCAACTCTATAAATCAGCGCTAGTGGTTTAAATGTTTGGCTTTGTCACAGTTCTCAAGTTTAGAGGCGGGATAGGCCGGGGCTGAGGTTGCAGGGGTGAAACCAGCCTGGGAGGCAATGAAGAAGAGGCCAGGAGGGGCGCAGCCAGTCCACCAGGCAAATTTATAAAGAGCTTCCCCCATGTGCTCACTGTCTACCTGACATTACCAGGACATGATTTACTCACTGGTTCTCTCACCACTCATCAATAAGATAGATATCTTTTCTTTTTTTTGGCGCTGTTATTCTTTTTATATTTAGAAAAGGAGGCAAACTTCTTAAATATTGTTATTTCTTTCTGCACACAAGTAGCTGGACAGAAACTTTACCTGAATAAACTGCTGTTTAAAAAAACGCTAAAATATTGTTTGAATCAGGAATTATCTGATTAAAGAACGAGGAAACAAGACTATGAATCTGACCTGCCATTCGATTCCAACTTTTGTATAATTTACATTCAAAACCAAAATAGTCTTGAGGTTTGAAACCCAGTCCTACTTAACCATGGTATTTCATCAGTGGAGGAACGTAACTACAGACATTTACTGAACTAGTTTACTGTATTTAAGTTTTGAGGGACTTAACTTTTTTTTATTTTATTTATTTTTTTAGAATTTTACACTTAAAACACACAATCAACTTATACAACTTATATAATATCATCAGTTTTTACAGATTCAAATACCAAACAGTACACAATGTGCTTAAAATGAACTAAACCTTAGCTGCAACATGGAAATGGTTCATAAGCACTTATGCATCTGAAATAATATAATAACACCCTACTTTGTAAAAGTACTTTTGCTTTCAGTACTTAGAGCACATTGTGCTGATAATACGTCTGTACTTTTACTTGAGTGAGATTTTGAATATAAGACTTTTACTTGTAGTGAGTAGTAGAGTATTGTTACACTCTTGTATCAGTATCTTTACTCAAATGAAATATATGAGTACTTCCTTCACCAGTGGATTTCACTTTGCTGGTCTGAGGTGCGTGTCAGCATGTGGGTGCAGATGTTGTTTAAAGTCTACCAGCTCATTCAAGATAAGTACTGAGGCCACTGAGAGACTATTAGACATCAGGGTAATGTAGTGACCAGTCACTTGCTAATAGGTACGCAGAGTTTTGTAAAAATGTAGAAGTAGCTGTAGCTGTAGTGTGCATTATAAAAGCTGCAAAAAGGGAGAAAGACAAATACGGAGTCAGTTTGACTCTGTGATGTTTGCTTATGAAAAGCGAATGAAGTTGATGCCAGAGATTTCCCTGTATATTTTAGGATAGGGGTGGGGGGTGGTGGTCGTACTGGGAGGACTGGTGTGAAAGGTCCTGTGGTGGTATGCGACAAAGGGGGTATCAGTTCGTGGACGGTTTTCTGTGCCCCATTAGCAGTGTCAAAGGTCATGTGCCCCGGGTGTTAACCCTGGTGACCAGTCTAGCTTCCAGTCTGCCAGGGGACCTGGGTCCAGGGGTATTTATTACTAACCCCCCCTCCTCCCCCCCTCACCTCCCCACTCCATCCCCCAAACACAGCTCTCCCCATGGAGGAAAACAAAACACCTCCATCCCTCCCCCCTAGCCTTTCCTCGGTCTGGGTACATGTACTAATTGGATGCATATCCATACACTGATGCATGACGACCCATCTGTAGATCTGTGCCTTGGCGTGAAACATTCTTAGGTCAACAGCGGTTTATCCAAATCCTCGTCCACAGCCATAAGCTACGGCATTTTTTGGCCCATTACATTCATGCTTTATTAAAAACCACCCAGCACATCTATGACTTTTGTTTTTGAGGCATCATTTTTGCTAATGTGTATAAGTTTGCATGATTGATTGTGCACACATGGTTGCTTGCAAGTCAGTGTTTGTCTTTGTGTATTTTTCTGTGAACTCATGCATGTGTTTGTGTGTGTGTGTGTGTGTGTGTGTGTGTGTGTGTGTGTGTGTGTGTGTGTGTGTGTGTGTGTGTGTGTGTGTGTGTGTGGCTTGTACAGCCTGTGTGTGACATAAACATACATACGTGCATGTATCTGGGCCTGCTGTATGAGTTAGTGCGCTCAGTGTGTGAGTGTGGCAGAGGAAGGCCCTCAGCATGTCAGTATGTTTTAATGCTCCACATCTGGTTTCCTAATTTTCCTCCCTGCCTCCCTCCTTCACTCCCTTGCCCTCCCCTCGGCTCCCCTCCACTGCGATGTCAGGACACTGTTTTGTTTTTTCAGGGTGATGGTGGTGGAGGGGATGTTTGATGAGTGATGGCCCTGAATACAAGACATCAACATTCTCCCTCTCTTCCTCTGTCTCTGTCTCTGCCTTTCCTCTTCTTCCTCTTTTTCTTGTTGTGCAGTCTCTTTGGATTTCCTACACCCGCTATCTATTAGGCATTATGGAGTGGAGCAGGGGTTACATGTACAGTATGAAGGGGATGAAAAGGAGTAGCTCTTTTTCCTGTCTCCACCTCTTTGTCCTCATGTTTCCTCACTTCTTTTCCTTATGCCTGAGCAGCAGGGCATCCGCGTCTGCTGAACAAAAATGATGACAATGTCATCCTCCTCATTCTTTCCTTCAAATTTTTTCCTCCCATATTTTTGTATTAACGCATAAATTTGTCATCTGCGGTGCACTAAACCAAAATTTGAAGGCTGAAGGCAACCCCAGAAAAGGAAAGGCGTGGTGAAAGTTTTCTAGCTGTGCTGCTAACTTGAACTCTGCTTTTAAACCTTTTGCATCGCCTGCTCACATGCTTCAAGAGCCGTTGCTACCAGTAAACCTTCATTTACAATGAGCACAGAGGGCGATGTGTTTTATGTCTATGTGAAAATGCAGTTTATGTCAACAGTGATTAGTGCTGATGAATGCCAATGAAAATTTTTGTTAGGGGTCCTGTGCTGCTTAGGTGCTCACTGCATGATTAGGTCCATATGTAAAACATAGTGAGTAACACTTATGTGTAACAGATGCCCCATGGACTGAGAAATGTGAAACTGAGCATCCACAATGAGGAGTGAAATTTTACAAAAAGCTGCATCTCTTTTATTGTTTTTAGTGTCATGACTTTCTGGTTGGTCGTTGAACTAATTTTAGTTAAGCAAGTTGTCACCATTGGGATGGCTGCCTCACGCCGCGAGGCCTGTGTTTAGTCTTGGGAACTGAAGCAGATGCAGACAAAAGGGATCGGAGGCTTTGACAGAGATGCAGAAGTGAAGACAGAAAAGAAAAAACAGACTCCCTGTGGTGCCGCAGTGGAAAATGATCCCAAGGTTTAAGACTTGGGTCTATGTTTTGTTTGTGTTTCCTGTTTTAAGTGCGCCTCTGAAGGGGTAGGTGTTGCAGAAGAAAAAACTCGGTTTCCATTGCTGACCAAAGCAGACTATGTGAAATTGCACTCATCAAGTTTTGGTGTCACATTTTGTTAGAAATCAATACCACTTGTGCTTGTTCCCCGGCTTTATAAAATTTACTTGCAATTAAAGAGAAAAATAATCATTATCATGGACATGTATGACAGTTTAAAAGTTGAACCCTGTTTCCCATTAGCTTTATCACACTATGTTACTCACATGACAGTGTTTTAATCAAACAGAAGCACCATTTTACACCTGCATTATAGAAGGGAATATTCTGTAAATGTACAGAACAAGGCGCACATTAAATATAAACACGCTAAAGCTAGTGGAGTTCTTTGAAAAAAGCCTTTCTTTGCAATTTCCCTGTGACATGAAGATCACCTCAGATTCTTTGCATGCTCTGCTCATCTCTTCCCTGTGGATGGGGAGGTGTGTGGGTGTATTACATTACCAAAACAAAAACAAACAACAGCAATATTAAACTTCTGCAACCACAATAGAGGAGGGGATAAAAAACAGAGGGTCCTCGACTTCTTATTAATTATGCAAGATTAGTCTAATTATAATTCAGCAAATGAATGTGTGGCAGAAGGTGCGAGGCGACGGGGCTGGGAGATTTGCATGTTAAGTGGGCAGGGGGAAGCGGCTAATGCATGCTAATATATGCGTCAATGTCTCGCTTTAATTTCAGCATTTGCAGCTGTGTGCGTCCGAACTGAGGGGGGTGAAAAGTTGACTCAATGGGTTTTTGGGAGGGGGGCAAAGGTGGGGGTGTCAATGTATTAGAGTGTGCATGCATGCATGTGAATGCGTGTTTTTTGTGTGTGTGTGTGTATGTGTATGTGAGGCATCTGGTGTCATACAAACAGGGAATGATGAGAAGAAGTCAACAAACAAGGTCAAGAACCCTCAGAAAGTGCACAAAGCCTGAGATGGATGTAGACAACCTCTCAATTAGGGTTGTGATTTCACTATCTGAAGCATCACTGCTGTACAGATATATCATGTCCGTCAGTAAAATGAGTGATGACTGCTGGTTAGATGACCTTTAAGTAGCCAAAAATGGAAGTGGCAAGGAAACTAGTGTTACCAAACCACAACCAGACCATGTACATGGTTATTAAATCAAAAATATGGTTCCTGTGCATTGTGAATTACCCTCTTATATATGACTGCTATAGCCATAATGAGCCATAATGTAAGAATCATTGCCCAGGATATAATGTACATATTGTATGACCCTCAAAGGAGGCAGTAAAATGAAATAGAACACTTCTGATTGTGGTCTCTTTTCAGAGTCAAGAAACTAACAGTATTACTTTCCTTGTGCCTTGCAGCAAATATATAGTGTTTAAATCCAGTGATGCTTCCGTCATGGTGTCCAGCAGGCAGATGTAAGGAAGGCTGACAGAGTCAGACATCGATGAGGAAAGAAATAGAAAGAGGAAGTGGGAGAGGCGCAGATGTGTCCTTTTACATGTTTCCACCCCAATCTGAAGTTTAGTGCAGCTTTGAGGTTGGAGGTCCGAGCTCTCACTGATAAATTATAATCACCCTCTGCCAACAACAATATTGATTGTCCTCCGATGAAATAGCTCAAATCAAGAAATATTGGACACACTGTTGGAACTGAGAGCTAGTTGCAAGCCAGGTCCTGTTCACAAGGGAGGAAGCTGGAGCGAGTGATGGAAGAATAGCGAATAAAAGCTGACAGAATGAGGGAGAGATTAGTATTCGATGGGAGGGTTCAGGGCTGTGGGGCCAATATGAAGTTCCTCTCCAAACAACCACTCTCCATTAAGATGACTTATATTTGCAGAGAGCACAGTGTGGGTGGGATTGGAGCTACCCATGTAGCCCAAAACCGCGGCCTCCCTCTGCAGCATTTTTCTTCTGCACTGTTGTTGTTTGTTTAATTGGAACATTAATGGATGTGTTTTTCATAGGCAAGACAGAACTGTGTTCACTGTGAAGTGCAGTGGACATCTGGTTTCAGGGCTATATATTTGACAGTTGCCATAATTATATCTCAACCCTGCATCATTTCCAAGCTCATTTTTCTTTTCTTTTGCTTTAACATACATCGTCTGTCTAAATTCTCCTCTCCATGAGATTTGTGTGGTTCTTCTCACCCTCGTCTGCACCTGCACTCTTGATATACTTTCCTGCATCTCACCTTGCCAAGTCTCTCTCCTCCCTCCTCGCTGTATTTCAGTGTTGGAATGTGTTTCTTGTTGTTGCCTTCTCTTTCCCATCGCTGTCTTTGCCTCTCAGCATGGGGACTTTGGGATTGCGGCAGAGCTTCGTTGCCATGGCAGCGGGCTGTGTTGCCGAACTGTGTACACCTGGGATTTGGAGTCTCTCTCCATAGTCTCCCTCGCTCCTATTTATTCCACCTTCTCTCAGGTTTCTTTTGGTGTAGCAGGGGCTATCAGCACCCCTCACTCCCTCTCTGTCTCCACACTCTATCACACTCAAAAGTAAGCTCACATACGTAATGAGACACATATACTTGAAAACACAATTCATGTCCATACCAAATCCTGTGCCTCTATCACATCACTACCTTCCTCTTTCCACCTCCTCATTTCACTTTCTCTGTAGTTGTCTCTACTTCGTTTCCCTCTCCATTCCCATGTGGGGGTTCAAACACAGCATTGCGGGATACCATGGTCCCCTGAGTCCCCTGGCATACATCACTGTCTCCAGTTTACTTTGAAACACAGCAGTGCTTTTCACTGGACTGTGCTTCAGATTCTCATCACTTGATTTAAAGTGTAATAACATTGACTTTAATACTAAGCTAAACAGCTGGGATTGATGCCAGAGCTGTAATCATATAGATGTACACAAACACACACACACTCATGTACACGCGCCATGCCTGTCTCTAAAAAATAATGACTGTCTCCTTTGACTGCGAGTGTGTTGCAGGGTTGCAAATAATCATATACATGGTTCTTTCATGTGATTTCTTAGTTGCTGATGTACAAACACGTGTCCTCTTATTTACCTTTGCAGGTTTTTCTTGAAGTTTTTCCTGAAATGTAACCAGAATTGTCTGAAGACAGCAGGAAACCCGAGGGATATGAGGAGATTTCAGGTATGAAAAAAAAAAAAAAAAATGTATGTGTATGCTTGTGTGTGAACGGAAAGAGGGAAGGTGGGTGCCCCTCCATCCTTACAGAACGATTGAATAATTAATTTGTTGTCCAGTCTGTTCTAAGTCGAGTTTATGTTCTCATATAGTGAAGCTCTGGAAAAGTTTTTCAAACCGAAGACATAGTGGGGGGAGTTAGAAGTGAAAGTTAAAAATCAATAAGAAGTCAGAGAGATGGAAAGACAAACGAAAGAAGTTAGATATGTGGGAGACTTGGTCATTGGGGTGCTGGGGTGCAGGAAATAGGTTGAGGTGTTTCAGGAAGTTGTCAAAAATTGAGTGATTGGCTCCAGATGGAGGAGGTCATGCTCCGTGACCCAGGAAGTGGTCACGAGGGACACTCCCGCCTCACTTCCTCTGCCGTCTTTCAGCACCAGCGGCCCCTGTCTGGCATTCTCCTTCTCCCAGCAAACCCTCTGTCCTTTCCTCCTCTTCGAGCTCCCCCGGTCTTCAGCCATGTTTGCTTTAACTCCTGCTATGGGACGCATGCTGAGAAGTTATGAGCACACAGGACTCTCATCTCTGGGTTAAAAGGTGATCAGAGCTGGACAGGAGTCTGCTGCTTGATCGATAATTTACAGTTATTTTCCTTTAAGTTCCCCTTCCTTTCCACCACCTATAGCACATATGCTTTTTCTCCTTTCCTTTCTCATGTTCCTTCACCTGCAAAATTACTGCCAGGTGTTTTATTTCGAAGGGAGTGCAAGGTTTTATCTTCGCTGTCTGATTTTCTGAAGATGCATAAAATATTTATGGTTTACTATTTAATTAACTTTTTCTCACTGACCCATTCCCTCTAACTCTCAAAAACATGTTCGTAAACACACACTCAAACTCATTATCATTTTCAGAAATAGTATCACATCGACACTCATAAATATCCAAAGAGAAAAACCTACAAGTATCCTCTCATTAATTATATGTGTGTCAGCCATGCAAGGCAGATGTGGGAAAGGACACACACATGCTGCGGCCAGAAAATCAAATTAGGACCACTATATATCATCCACTGCTTTAACGGCCGGCTAAAATGGGAGATTTCGTCCATATGTTTGGTGTCATTGAAGGATCAGGAGGAGACAACGATGAGCCTGCTGCATGCTGTATGAATCAAAAAGTTAGGCAAGAGGCGGCGGAGAGGCCATATGGAGACCTGATGGAGGAGTGGAGGGGTGTATGAGCAGTGTCATCGCCAGAATGCAGACATATTATGGAGATCCCAGAGATGTCACATTACATATTGAGAAATATTACTATCACCTGTATGCCGAAACAAATTGTTGCTCAGGGATTTTGCTGCAGTAACTGGAGACTGTGACTCGCAGCGTGCTGTCCAAGTCGTGCATCTACACTCATGCATCTTCCTCTTGGCTCTCGTCCTCTCTATCAGGTGGTCCTGTCCAGCACTGTGTGTGTAGATGGCCATGTCCTAGCAGTGTCTGACAACATGTTCGTTCACAACAACTCAAAACACGGCCGGAGAGCCCGCAGACTGGAGCCAGGCGAGTCTGCTGAGAATACTATGGAATATGGTAAGACACTGACACTGCAACGCTACAATGTCACACCCCATTTATCTTTTTTATTTCACTACGCGTCTGCTTCATCATTCACGTTCAGAAACACTGTACAGAGTCATCCATAGAAATCCAATAGCAGGTTGCTTAATGTCCATTTATAATCACCATGATATATCAAACATTACCAGTGATGCTACTGAGGTCATTAACTGAGCTAATTGATGCATTAATTAAATATATAAAATAAACATAGTATCTGATCTTAAATCAATTTAAAACATAATTTAACCAGCTGTAGGTCAACTAGTCATATTTATCTCCAAACATTTACTCAAGTAGTGTACTTAAGTACAATTCAGAGATACCTGTAGTTTACATTGTACTTTCTTGTTAATATTCAACATACAAAACATATGATGGACTGTTATAGAATTAACTACCCAGGGGCCATTTTTCTCTTGTTAGTTCTTTAACTTGTGATACTTTAAGTACATTATGTAAATAATACTACAATATTTTTTACTCAAGTTAGATTTAAATCATTTTACACTTATTTCAGCACCATGCCTGTGTCTTTGTAGCCTGTATTTTTGCATAGCTTTTTTTTCACTGTTATAGATGACTGCCTTGCTTTCAGATTCTGTGACTTCTTGACATTTGATATGGACCTTTTCTAACTCCCTGTTCATCATGTTGCAATTTGTGGTGTTATCCATGGATAAACGCCACATCATGAATGAAACTGAGTTTAAGTAAAAATGAAATAATGCAAGCTTTTTAACCAAAATTTTTTTTGTTTTGCTTTAAACATTGCCTCAGAACTTAAGACTAAAGCCCAAACTAAAGAGCACCATCAACACATTCTTCCTGAGACACCCATTACAAACACATTCTATCATCCTCTATTTTTTCCAATTCTTGTGTCCCGTTTTGAAACCCTCACAGTAAATCTTGCTTTGCTCTCATATCCAGCTACCCCGTGTATCAAAGCCATCAGTCCCAGTGAGGGCTGGACCACCGGCGGGGCCATGGTCATCGTCATCGGGGAGAACTTCTTTGACGGGCTGCAGGTGGTGTTTGGCAGCATGCTGGTGTGGAGTGAGGTAGGAATTGTCTTCAAAACATCTCACTAATGATACAGTCTAAAGCACAGTTTGAAATGATATATATAGCATATGGCTTGTCTCATTATTTAGATGATTTATGGGGAGTCTACATAAATTAATCTTTCCACAGTATTGTGTTAGCCTAAATATTTACAAGGCATGGGAAGGAATCATTTGTTGCTGTTTTGTGACACAATTTCTGTGCTGTATCTTCAGCTGATCACACCACACGCTATCCGTGTCCAGACGCCTCCTCGACACATCCCCGGGGTTGTGGAGGTCACACTGTCTTATAAATCTAAACAATTCTGCAAGGGAGCTCCTGGACGCTTCATCTACACAGGTATTAAGACAACGCGTTGTGCTCTTTTTGCCCATTTTATCCACAGTCTGAGGAATTTTAAATATTAGGTTTTGATGAAGTGTGACTGAGGTTTGGTGTACTTTATGTTTCTTAGCTCTAAATGAACCAACTATAGACTATGGCTTCCAGCGTCTTCAGAAGGTCATCCCTCGACATCCTGGTGATCCAGAGAAACTAGCTAAGGTGAGAGACTCTTAAATAAAAGATCTTGCCATGCTCATTACTACTTGTCAAGGAACTTTGCACACTACTCTTATTAAGATATTAATGTAATAAATTCTGTTCCTTGCAGGAAATCCTCCTGAAAAGAGCTGCAGATCTTGTGGAGGCCCTGTATGGAAATCCACATAGTAATCAGGTAAAGACACATGACATATTCAGAGAACACGCAGATATTTAACAGACTACATCACTGATTTTGTTTTAGCCCATTAACTGTTCAATCAATAGCTTTCCAGTCAATCCAGTACTGTATGAAAAAAAATTAAATTACAGAGATTTGAAACCTCTGTGACACAGGTAATCCACCAGAATTAATATTTAGACGGCTTTATTTGTTTGTTAAATTCCTATAAAATTATAATACAGTTCTGAGTAGGGATTGTTTTGAAAAGCTTTGCAGTGGCTCAGCTGTATGCTGTCAAAAAAAAAAAGGCCCATAAGATAAACAGTATGCAAACATTGTAAGCAAACATTGTAGCACACTGGTAGTTTGTGGCAGCCAAGTGACTGTTTGGCAGCTGACTCCCTGTGCTCAGATATGTGCGTTTATAACAAACACTTGAATGCAAGCAGCAGTTGGACAACCGTCAGCAGAGCCACCTAACCAAACTGCATCATCTTTCATTGACTCAATTGTGACCGTTGCATTTGATCTCCTGCAGGACATGCTGCTGAAACGTGCAGCTGACATTGCCGAGGCACTTTACAGTGTTCCCCGTCCTCACAGTCAGCTGCAGGCGCTGCCAAGCTCACCAGCCCACGGCAGTGTCATGGGTCTGGGCTCCTACCCCTCTCAGTTAGGCGTTAGCATCGGGGAGCCAGGACAGAGCAGCCAAGGTGAGCAGAAAGAGCCAAACTCTATTCCCTGCTTCTGTTTTTTTTTCCACAAATGAAGCTCAGATCTGACTCAACATTTTCCATCCAGGTTACATTCGAAACTCCAGCAGTTTGTCACCTAGGGGTTACCCATCAGCCTCCACTCCTCAGCAGTCGAGCTACGGCGGCGGCGGCGGGATGACCGGAGGCTATGGGACAGTTCCCATGACCAGCCTAGGAGTTCCTGGTTCTCCTGGTTTCAGCAGTGCCTCCCCCACAGGCTCACCCTATAGTAAGACCTCACGTGCTCTCTAATTGTCTCTAAATGTGTTTGTTAATTTACCCTGCACCGCTGATTCTGTTGTGATTTTCAGACTTGAGACTGACTGTTGCTCTCTGTTCCGCAGTAATGCCCTCCAGCCCCACTATACCAGGAAGCTCCAGCTCCTCATCGTCTCTCTTGCCTTTCTCCTCCTTCCCGTCTGCTGCTAAACAGAAGAGTGCTTTTGCTCCTGTCCTCAGGCCCCAGGGCTCTCCCTCCCCTGCCTGCCCTGCCTCAGGGGGGAACAGCTTCAGAGGTAGCCACCCAACTCACTATCTGACCCCCCTGTCTGAACTTACGAATGCAGTCTAACCCCTCATACTAACCACTCGAAAGCTATGACTGAACAAGACAGAGAACAGTTGCTGGATGTACATTAATGCAAGACCTGATTGATTAGAATCATAGATTTTGTATATTTTTTTCTCTCCAGCGATGACGGGCCTGGTTGTTCCCCCGATGTAGCAAAGCACCCACCCCAATCTACCCCAGACCACTGCTTCACTTAGCCCCTCTTTTGGCACTGAGAGGGCAGGGAGAATGGAAAATTGTTCACTAGTGACCATGTATCACTTTCCTCCCTGAGCCCCCAACCCCAAACCCCCTCCCGCCATTTCTTAGTCCCTTTTTCATCCATGCGGATGAACGGGACGGGGTACGAAAAATGTCCAAAGACCAGCCATCTACTCCAGAGGCAGAGGAGATTACTCCACCCTCAGCTACAGACAGACCAAGCTCCTTAGCTAACAGCACCAGACTGGACCATATTACTGCTGTTTTGTGTAATGAAGCATCTGCATTTTGAAAGGAAACAGGAGAACCGGTCCTGTTTTCACCTCAAGCTTCAAAAGCATCTGTATTGACCTCTGGCCTGCTATCACATGCAGTATTCGATTCTTCCAACACCCGCCCAAACCTTCGCCAGAGAGGCACAGGACGCGTTTTGAGAGCGCTGCTGGATGACGGACAACTCTGATATAATGTTGCAGCTCTAAAAAGCAGGGTGCTATTTTGTCTGTGTATGGACACCTTCAATGGCATGTGTGTACACTGTCTGTGAGTTAGCGAGAGGTTTTTTTCTAGTAGACTTTTTGAAGACAATTTACATTCCAGAAAAATAGACCCTTTATTTTTTGTTCTGATCTCTACGGTTTTACAAGGGAGAACTCTTTGTCTCAAGGGTTATTACTAAAGGAATTCATATATTGATTTATTTAAGAACAAGCAATTTAACTTATTATAGTTAGTTTAGGGAATAATATAAATGTGTTTTTATAAAGTGGTCCTTTTCCAACTGTTACTGAAATGAAGTTATCTCAACAATTGCCAATGAATTTGCAGAATCAGAGGGAATGGATTTTTTTGGTGGACAAGATGAACTCAGTTATTTGGACTAAAACATCCCCTGTTTGCAGGTTCTTGCATAACAAAGTCCCACAGTTAAAGAGGGTTATTGTCCTTGTGTAAAGGAAAAATGTTAGTTAGCCTTATCCTTTTTAATTTCACTTATAATGCATGCTTTGTCACACCGATGCCCTGATATTATTTAATTCCACATTGCAAATTTAAATGTATATGACTACAACTTATAGATTTTACAGCATCATTTTAAATGTCTCAACCCAGCAAAGGTCTCTAGTCACTATGCAGTAGAGTAAATGAAAGCACAACTGCTCAGTAGAAAAGAACGGGGCGTATTAGGTGTTCATTAACCCATATCATGCTGTTCTTACTCATTGATTTTTGTCATCACAACACAAACTTCATTCTCAGGACGTGAAAACAAAGAACACAAAGAGTATGTGACGTTTGCAAATTTGTTTTGTTTAGAGTTTGGTTAATTTTATTTATTTAAAAATTATTAGCAATTTAATATTATGTTTTTTGAAGCCATCTTTCTTTGAAACGGAACAAAAAATGGTGCAAATGTGATTTGTATATCTCAAGGTGTAATTATATTTTGTGCTCCAAATAAAACAAATGAGAAAAAGAAACCACTGATGCTGATTTAACTTGTTTTAGTTCTTACATTGGATTAAATTCTGACTTGTCTTGGTGGTTTCTTTTTAACTGTGTGCAGAAGGGAATTACGACACAAGTATTTTCACACACTCTGTATTATCTAATTTCCAGGACATCCAGATTTTCCTATAAGGCTCCAAATTTCAAGGTTCTTCTGGATCTATTTTTGTCTGTGCCCATCACCTGTGTGCTCGTGCAGTTTGCTACACTTTTTGTATACATAGCTGATGAGCCACAGCATCTTAATTGTGATGCGAGCGTTAAAGACTGAGTAGAGCATGTCAAGATAAACAACAACACCCTCCTCCCCCCATCTCTCTCCTCTCCAATAAGCCTGCTTTTCTCTAAGGACCAAGCCTCTGGGGGCCCCAAGTGAGAAACACATGAGTCTCCCTCCAACGTGGCCTCCTCCTCTCTGTCTCTTTCTCTCTCTTAAAACACACACACACACACACACACACACACACACACACACCCACACACACACACACACACGTCGGCAAGAGCCTCACCACTGCCTTGTTTTTCAGTCTTTGTTTGGTACCGCTTCATCCTGTCTTTCTTTCTCACCTCTCCTTTGCTCCCCTCAAATGACCCTTCTCTGCTAATGTAATTAGCACTGGTAAAGAAGGGCAGTTAATTACCCACTCTATTTTGATCGGGTAATTAATGTTATGCCAGGAAACAGCAACTGTTTCATTAACATAGAGCTCAAAGCAGTGGGTGCTATGGCAGGGTAGCACCCAGTGGATGCATTTGTGTGTGTGTTTGTATGAGACATGTATGGACAAACAGTGTAACTCTACTCAGTGACAGTTAGAGACACAAGGACTTCAAACATGTGACAGTGTCTGTCTGTGATCTGACCTCGACAGCAAGTCACTGCTTCTCTCTGTGCCGTCTTTGTCATCATCAAGTAGCACTTGTCAAAAAAGCTCAGGCTGCTGCCTCTTCCTCCTCATCCCTCCCACTCTCCCTCTCTCTCTCTTTTGATATGCTGTTAATTTGACAAGTTAAAGTCAGCTTTGTTGCCGGCACCTCAGCATTCATCTTGCTGAGCACTCCTTCTGCCCAGTGGTGCAGGAGCCATATGCTCCTCTTCCACATGACTGTTTTGTTGTTGCTGTAGTGGCTGCAGCGGCGCCATTTACTGTCTTCATGATCACAGTTTGGATAAAGACAGGATGAGATGCCACCTGCCACCAAGTCGTTCCACATCACACTGCACGCACAGCTTCAAAAGAGCATCTAGCAGCAGGGCATATGAGAGCAAAAACCATGTCATCTTTCATTATCGGTACAGATAAAGTACTGATGAGTCTCCATGTTTAAGTTACAGCATTGTCTTCCTTACAATAGGAGGAGCATATAGCACAAAATACACCCTTCCCCTCTTGCCTCTCAAGGGATGTGTTTGTGTTTATATACCCAATTAGCCCTCCGGCCACAGCATGGACATGCATTAGGCTGACATTAGCCCCGGGTGTATGCAACGTCTGTGTGTGTGTGTGTGTGTGTGTGTGTGTGTGTGTGTGTGTGTGTGTGTGTGTGTGTGTGTGTGTGTGTGTAAAATACAGTGCACCCCCTTCTCATTTGAGGCATAATTTTCAGGGGTGTGCCTTATTAGGCAGACTGAGGCAGAGCTTGACAGGGGAGGCCCACTGTTTTGTCAAATAGATTGGTTTCCACACACCCAGCCAGTGTCCTTTGCTTTTGGCCGGTCAGTAAAACCTGCATTGTTGCCCATTAGTCCACTGGACCCCGATTCCTTTTTCCAAAATGAATCCCCCACCCCTTCTGCCATTCCCTTGGGTGTCAGTAGAGTGGGGTGGCAGATGGGACAGACACAGAGCTGCCCCATGAGACCACCCCCCCAACAACATACACACATATATACACACATATACACACATGTAAACACACACACACATGCACAGTCACATATAGGTGCACACACATACTCAGACATGCATGCATGCACATATGCATAAGCAACAAAACACAAACACACACACACAGAGCACAGTAGCAGCAACACATAGCTCCCCTGCCCCCAGACACAAACCTCATCTGTCAGCCTGCTGCTTTTGTCCACACCACAGGAGTGTGTTCTGTGAACAGAGTGATGTCTCTGTCCCTGCCTCTCAATCTGTGCTTTGTGTACCTGGGCGTTAGTGTGTGTGTGTAAAGAGAGAGAGAGAGAGAGAGAGAGAGAGAGAGAGAGAGAGAGAGAGAGAGAGAGAAACTGCACAGTAATAGCTTTTTTTAATTTAAAATTACATTTTAACAGTCATTATATGTTCCTCCGATAATGCTCAGATCCCGTTTCTGATCTTGCATCGAGCACTTTATCAAACCTGACAAGTTTTATAATGTTAAATGTATGAGTTCTTATTTATTTATGTAGATTTAGATCAGTCATTGATCAATTCTTAGTACTTTATATGGATAGGGTTTCTGGTCATAATTTAACATAGAGCAGTTTTACTGTATGTGCATTAAAAGCGTTAGTAAACATTATACTCTAAGATGGAGTTTTTTGCGCCAGTGAAATTTGGAGTGACCAACTTCCTGTTTTAGTTTTTAGTGTTGGGAACATTAGTTGTGTTAACAAAAACATTAAGCAAAGCCAGTCTGTGCCACCCCATTATTGATTTACACTGTTCTAATTTTGCGTAGGCCTACCTGCCTCTCATTGTTTCACTTTTTATTTTATTTTTTTTAGGTCTGCCTTGTTAGTACATTTGCAAAACATCAGGTTTGTCTTTGCAAACTGCGCAGGAGGACTGGTCTTTTTGTCGGTAGGTAAGAGTTTTTATATCACGATCTTTCTCCTCCTCTGGGTATAATATTGACAATTAGCCAGATTAGAGGAGCGGGGATGTAATTTGGGCCAAACGTACGTATCGGCTGTTTGTGCGCGCGGCGGTGTGAGGTGAGAAGGCCCCACACCGGTGATTAATTACAGCCAGGCCTCGTGACAGAGGTTGGAGCTTTCCCCGTGCTGTTTGCAGCCGACATGGAGGGAAATCCAGCCTGGCTAATTGACCCGGCTTCTGTAAGGCCATCCATCAACCGTGGCCCGAGTGGCCCCGTAAGAAACACATTATTCAGAGGTAAGTTAGTTACCCAACTAGCTCTCCGCCGTTCATTAATGGTATTAGCTGCTCTCCTGTCTGTCTCTGCTAGCAAAGCACATCGTGAAATGTGCGCTTCACCAAATGGAATTAGTAAGTAGCTTATCCAAAACCGTGCTTGTGGAAAGTTTTATTCAGTGTTTCGCTGTTGTTTTGATTGATATCTTCATAACTTGTGTCGCTTTTGGCGTATGGTCTTTGCCCAGAGTAAACGTCAACCACGCCCATGTCGAGCCAGGTCTCATGTTTTGGGAAGATCACCTGAGTAGTTCATGGGGTGAAAATCATTTTTCCCTTCACTTTTTAAACGGGTAACTGTCGTGGTGACAGTGCAGTATGTGCATACCAAACACACATTCTTGACGGAATTGTTTAAGTCTAAAAAATCAGTTCTGCAGCAGATTGCTTTGAGAAAAAACAAGATTTTAACTCAGTTTTTGTGGAAATGTCTAGACAGCAGGGATGTCCTTATTTCCTTCTCAAAGTGGAAAAGGCTCTTTCTGTCTTTACATGGATACTCACTTGAGAGAGAAACCTAGGTACTGTGTCCTTGTCATGAGATGTAGATGAAATACTATTGATCTTTTTATCAAAGCCCCATTAAAAACATCCAAAGGTAAAAAGAAAAGATTATATCAATGTGGCAAATGTCCACTTTTTCTGTTGGACTGCTGTTAATTCTATAACCATAAAACTGACACCATTACCTCACATCAGCCTGTGTGGTACCTGTCAGCCCTGTCTGTTTTAAATTTCATTTCTCTCTTTTGCAACCTGCTGCAGACTGAATAGGAGAGACAGGTACAGTAGTGTCCAGATCAGCTGTCAGAGCAGTGTCTGGGTGGTGTGGATATGGCTAAGTGAAAGATGGGAGAAGGCTGAGGTCTCTGCTCTTCACACCTGGTCAGGGTCCACATGTGCTTTCACTTGCCTTCCCCACAAAACATCCTTCCAGATATCTCACAAGAGAAGGGGAGAAGACATATGGAGACATCCATTAAAGTCGATGTGAGCAGGAGAAATGATTTCTCATCCCCAAAAGGTGACTTGTCACACTGGAGTCTCTCCCGAAATATCCGCCCTCCTCTCTCCCTGCAACATTTTCAGGGGGGGTAGGAGGGCAGAGAGTAATTGCTGTTGGGTCACATCTAGTTGTCACAGTTGACCTTTTACCAAATGATGAAGTTATAGCTCAGTGTGTGTGTGTGTCTGTGAGATAGTGATGGCATGTGTGAGTGTGTGTGTATATGTGTGTTCTTCAAACCAAAACATATCGGCATAATGGCAACTTAATTAATGTTTTTCAAATTCCAGAGTATGCATCAGTGCTATTCATGATCATCTTCATTCATGCAAACTGTGGCTGTCCTGTGTGTGTGTGTGCGTGTGTGTGAGTGAGTGTATGTGTGTGTGAGGCAGCCCCATAGCGCCACCTACCTGTGAAAGAGCACAGCTTTTTCTTTTCCTTCAATCTTAAGTGCTCTTACTAGAAACATTTGCACTGTAAGAAGTGCAGTACCTCTTTAGTTGCAGCATTTCTCTTTTCATGATTTGTTGCAAGCAGCTTCATTTGCTTTTACGTATATGTGTGTGTATATATATATATATGTGTGTGTGTTAAATTCTGTTACTTGCAGTGTTGTAGTCATGGTATGCCAGCAGTAGCAACACTGTGACAACAACCACGAACAACAGTTTTATATGCCTCCCTGTCCTCTGTATAGCAGCATGCATAAATATGCAGGAGGATATCTAATCAAATAAATTCATTCATTAGGAGAGCTGCTGGTATTTCTGCTTTTGCATTAATTACATAGTCATTACCATATCAATTAGAGAAATCAGAGATCATGTAATTAAGGTTTAACCAAAAGCACCTGCTGCCTCTGAGCTGTGTTGTGTTGTGTTGTGTTGTGTGTGTGTGTGTGTGTGTGTGTGTGTGCTTCAGTCCTAATCTAATCTGTCCGTTGACAGGAGTCCCCCTCATCAATCCTGAGCTGACGGAATTCAGCTTCTGTTTTTTTTTGTGTGTATGTGTGTGTTTTCTTTTTGTTTATAGGGGTGGGTGGTGGCAGCGGTGGTGGTGATGTTTGGAGGGGGTGTCATGCGAAATGTTGTCATGGTGATCAAATTGATTGGCAGGGACGCCTGATTAGAAAGGAAGAATAGGAGACAGGTGGAAGGAGGCGGGCTGTACATCTAAAGGAACAGATTGGGACAAAGTGAGGACTCGCTGGGTGTCACGAGGGGAGACACTGTCTGCTTGGCTCCGGTTACACCTTGTAAAAGATAACCAGTAATTACTCTAACGGTCCACAGAGGCTTTTTGTAATCTAGGATTTCTGGATTTGCAACAATATCACCAGATGTTCTTGTATTTGATTTAAGTTAACTAAACTGAATCAAATATGTCTGAATTTGCTCCAGTGACAGATTGATACCAATAAGTTTCAGAGGCATGGTGGCTCTGATCACAGAAAGAGAATGAACACAGGGAGTATTTTGTGGCGTTGGTTTGCCACCTATGAGGGAAAAGATGGATGGAGCTGAGAGGAGGATGGAATAATTCTTTGAATGAAGGGGTCAGAGGAAGTCATGTGTAAGGAATCCATGGAAGAAAAATATCAAGAGGAAAAGAGAGCCGGCAGGAGAGGGGATGAGGAATGAGAGGAGGGAGGAGCGAGAGGAAGGGAATGGGGCTCAGGGGGATGGACACCAACCTCCGGCCTCCTCCTCCCCTGCACTTCCTGTTCCATTTCCTTTCTTCTCCCTCATTGCCCCTTTCACTCTAGCTGACATCTTACCTTTTTCCTTCATTGAGGTCAACCCTGCACCTACATGCTCTTCATCGAACTCTTCATTATGTTTGCAGCTTATAAATAAGATTTCACATGATTACTACTGAACGTTTTCTAAAGTGCACCTCAAGTTTTTTTTTCTTCCATCTGACTATATCTCCTACATTCCAGGGAGCTATTGTTTTATTAATAAAAATCAAATTTCATAGACATAAAACTGAACATTTGGTCAGATGTCATTTTTCATTTTATTGTCAAAGTGCGTTACTGTCATTGAGTGATGCAGAGACAGACAAACTTTTTCTGTGGTTGGTCTATTTAAGAAGTTATTTTTAAAGCAATAAGTAAAAGTTATCTCTCTCAAGCTGGCCTAAAGTTTGTGCAAGTTGATTATGCTTTGGGAAAATTTAATTTAAAGTAAATGTAATTTTTAGTAAATGGGTTGAATCGCCCCCCAATATAGTTTGTAAAGCAGAAAACTGTCTTATCGTTTGAATTTTAAAAAGGTCCACTGAACTGATTACACTGACAGTGATTTATCAATAACACTGGGCCTCCAACACAAATACACAACTGTCCACCTGCAGTGATGTCAGACAACCAGCAACACATCGTCTCTGAGTGTGTGCTGCTTAAAGGACAAGGTGGTAAATCTTTTTCCCCTCGTGTCCTCTTTTGCATCCTCCTCATAACAATCCTCCATCCTCACATCCCATGCACCTTGGAGCTCAGTTAGGATTTTTTTTGTTCAGTGCTGCATGAGACAGTAGTTCTCTGCATTATTGACTTTACATTATACTGCTCTCTCAAACTATAAAAACACTGAAACACTACATTTGACATTTTTTTTTACATTCCTTTAATTAGCCCTATTTTAACAATAGGTGTCCTGTTTTGAAGTAAAGTAAAATCCTAACCCTAAAGTAAAATCAAACACAGAGAAGACAGTTGGGCATGAACAAATTCTTTACATGGACATTAGCACCTATGAGTTTACCCATCAAACAGCTATAAATCAAAGAGGTGAGACATAATCACCCAGCACTTCAGTCTGATCAATGTACCATTATGTTGTATTTAGAAGTCATGTGCACTATGACACCACTAGATGGCAGAAGAGAACAGGATAAATGTCCCTCAGCTGTTGTAGCTTCATTTGTCAAAGGAGCCAAACATACTGTAGCTTCCCCTTTACTTTCATCTTTGCAGTATTGATTCACTGCTCAGGGACTTTGTGGAAAACGCTCCAGTTAGGGAACCATAAAGTAAGCAAGGTCACTTCTCAGAGTTTTTTTCCCTCTTCGTAGAACTGTCCCCAGAGGATTTTAATCGTTGACTGGAGTTTGTTGATAAGACGGTGTAAGAGATAAAATGATACCACTGTTCTCACATCTGACCACACTGGGAAAGCCAAGCTATTGCCTGTGTTCTCTGTGAAACTTGGACTGCATTTCTGAACCTGCAGTTGTTGCACTTCACACTTCACAGATGACAGCTTCTGTTATTTGTGGCAAGAGGCTCAACTAATTGATTTACAGAAACAATGGATTCCACTCTGAGCTATTTTTAAACTTCCAACAAAGAAATGCTGCAGATTTCATCAGACTCATCGCATTTCTCCCGCACAGTTAAAAGATAGTGGCGGTTATGTAATTGTTACGATCACTAGACAAGACTCCTTTTTAACAACCTACTGAGAACAAAGTATTGCTTTTCCTACACACTGCTGTGCTGGGCTTTCACAGAGCCACTGTACACAACAGCAGTGATTGTCAATCTGCCTAAGGCCTTTGTCATTCCCAGTTGGTGTGACGGTGATATTCACTGCTGACTCTGCAGCCATGAGACCACTCTGAACTGCTATTCACACCACTGAGCCGGTGATGGTGCAGCTTCAGTAACACTTGTGTCATATTTACACTGAACTCTGCGCTGCATACTTCCCTAGAATACAGAGCCAAATCAGATGAGCTCTTTACATGAGGTGGCAGGGTGCCTGAGCCGCGGCACAGTGTGGACATGAAGCCTGTCCTTGGTTTGTTACCTGCCATATGGCTTTCCCGATCAGTGTTGCAGTGCCAGCACAGAGGGGGAGAGAGACACAGAAAGACAGAGGGAGAGAGAGAGAGATGTTCCTAAAGGAGCATGTCAGGTCTCTGAGCTAACCTGTGCTATCCTCCCTTCATGCACCACTAGCCAAATGTCAGGAGGGGAAGGATGACGGCAAAATATCCACCCAGACCTTAGATTTACTGGGGGTGTACAAAATAACAAGAACACCTTAAAATACACCACAATTGAACAGTGGACCTCCAACAAATATTAGTTTAGTAAACTTGATGTGATGTGGATCTGCTTATCAAGACAGACTGGGCTTGACACGTTTTTGTTTTACCTACACAATGCATTGCTCTCATTTTCATTACGTGTTTCATCTTTCAGTTAGATTTTGATTTATTGTTTAGTCAAAGAATATAGTGAAAAAAACATACCTGTAAGAGTTTAGAGGTTCTCATTGCCCAATAATTAAATTTTTTGTCCCACAAACAGTCCAAATCTCAATAATGTTCCATTTATACCATTTATTCAAATATAGGCAACAAATCCGTACATGTGACAAGCTGGAACCAGGGAAGGTTTCTTATTTTTTGCATCATAAATAACTTGCATGATTAATTACCTATCAAAATTGGTGCAAATCCATTTTTCTATCAGTTCTGTGAATAATTGCAGCGCTGATTTAAATACAAAACTCAGTGCTAATGTTCACACAGAATTCATTTCATCCTGTTCGTTTGGACGTGTGGTTATATGTGAACAGTGTGTTCTTATCAGAGCAGCACTGAACTGAGCTGTCCTGTGGTGTTGCTCTGACTTGGCTGTGTGCTGCAGTGCAGTGTTGAGCTTTGCTGTGTGTGTGTGTGTGTGTGTGTGTGTGTGTGTGTGTGTGTGTGTGTGTGTGTGTGTGTGTGTGTGTGTGTACACTCACTCCAAATGCTCTAAGAGTCACCTACAGGTGGCGCTATGATCAATGGTGTAATCAGTATTATGAATTACTCCTGATTCTGCCACACATTTTGTGTCTGCTTTGACAGTGATGTCATTTTGTCCTGTCAGATTTCACTGATGCTTCACAGATGATGATTCACAGTTCTTTCCACTGTTAAATTTTAAACCGTTAACTTGTACTGTATACTGTTTGATTAAGTCCCCTGAATGAAGACATTTCAGCAGCAGGTTACTTCCAAGACTCATGGTGTTCATAGACCCATGTAGCCAATGTTCCGCTCCTGTTTGTCGCAGTACCCCTTACTCATCAATAGAGGGTGCTGTCTGACCTCTATTCTTCCTGCTTCTTGCCTTTCCAATTGATCTTCTGTGACGACCAACCATAATCTGTTTCACGTGGTTAAAAGGGCAGTATTATGATCCTTTGATCCACTTGAAATCACAAAATGGTCCACAGTGTTCATCCATACTGTAGTAGCACAAATACAGGAAAGGTTTTTGTTCATCCCATCATCTCATTTTGGCTGATATTGACTAATGTTGCTGCTAAAATAACTCTTCCATAAGCCCCAGTTGACGGTGCAGAGGATGGCACAGGCCTGCAGAATACTGTATCTCACTTTAGACTGTGGACCTCTGCCAGCTAACACACTGGAGACACACTGTATTAGCACTGTTGAGCAGCATAGTAAAAACCAGCAGCACAGTTGGCTGTATTTGTACATGAACTACTGCTGCTGATGATGATGTGGGAATATGACTGATGCGTTACTAGCTTTCCTGTCATTATGACTAAGTCTGATCTAATGAAGTGTTTGTTTGAGAAATATTCTCCAGACCTGTGTGCCAATGTGATCTTTCCCTGATGAGAAGGATGACTAATTTAGAGAAGGAAATGAGAATATTGTCCCAAGAGTTTCACCTGTGGCGTGGGTGTAAAACTGACATTTACTTTCGAGAATGACTAGCAAGAAAGTCCAGTCCAGTGACTGTGTATTTCTCACTTGTTAACACACACTTGACCTGCAGAATTGTGGAATTTCATGACATGGGAACTAGTCACCTGCTTCCAGCAAAGTGTTTCAGTTTCAAGCTGAGACCTGTCACTGAATCTGGCTACACTTTAACAGTTACATCACTTGTCTGTGCTGCTATCCGGGGGGTCTGGATTTGATAGTGAGGTTACATACAGTATGCTTTATATATTGAATTGGCTCGCTCTCCTCTCTTTTCACTGTGTGTGTGGCTCTGTTGTGTCCTATCCACAGTTTTTATAGGAGCAGTGAAGCGGTTAATGTGCTGGTGGGTGCTGGCTGTCACACTGAAGAGAGTTCGGGCAGTAACTGTGCGTTTCTTTCTCCCCCCAGGTCCACACAACCTGTCCCTTTTGTGTCCCAAGCAGGACCACTCCAGGGACCATCTATATACATTGGGTGTACTCTGAAACACAAAAACAGACTTGTATGTGGTTTTTACGCTCAACTCCAGTCCTTTTGGCCTACTATATTCTTCTAACAAGAAATGTGTAGGACAATTATTTTCTTTATACATTAGTGCATGTTAAGAGAGAAGAACCTCATCACAGTGCTGTTTGTGAAACATGACATCTTCACCATTTGAGATCTACATATAAACAGTGTGTTGTTCAAATTTCCATTTATTTCTTAGTGTTTGAAGGAGGTTCAAAATTCATTCTTAAACCAACATAGATGAGTGGTCCTTAAAGTACTAAAAGCAGTAGTAGTAAAAAAATGGAAATACCATGACAACTGGGCAAACTCCCATCTGCTGCTAAAGATCAGGTGATGTGTTTGTAAGCTCCAGAGGCCTGTAGCACAAAAGCAAATTTGAGCACTGTGTACATTCAGACCTCTAATTGTGGCAATGTCACATTTCACAAATGACTAATACAGAAAACTGACTTGAGGGGGAGTTCCAGTTGAAATTTCTGACTGGGAACTCAGGCGTCCTACTTCAAATGAAATGCTCATAATAAGCCAAATATACTTGGCTGTTGGCTGATTGCTTAGGTTCTGGTTAGATGTCATTTGTTTCTGTAGCTCTTGTCAGGTTGTAGACATTAATTGAAAATTCCCAAATGTGTAAATTGATCGTTTTTGTGTACTGTATATTATCTGCCCTACTTCTCCAAATCAAACCATTGATTTTTAGATTGATTCGCAAGCCATAGGTTTCTGTTAAATTTCATAATGAAATGTTACATCAATGATATGTGGTCATGCAGTTGCAGTGAGTATTTTGAAAACCTAACCTTGCTGGAGCATCCAAAGAAACTGCTGTCTGCTGAAAAGGTATCCTACCCATAAACCTGACAGAGATTTAAACAGGTGTGTGAACCAGGTTGCTCTGGTGAAGTGTCTCTCTTACTGTTAAGTTACCCTGCTGTTTGAACTGTCAGACTGTATCTTTGTCAGTATGTGATGGTTGTGGGATGCCCTCTTCTCCTTAGGGTCTCCAGGTTCAGACCCAGATGATCTTGCTACAATAAGTGGTCCCAATGGCTATGTTAAGATCCACTGTAAAACTGCCCCTCCATTAGCTCAGCAAGAGTATAGCTTAACAAGACCAATCTAGTTGGCTAAGCAAAAACCTCCTTATTACCAGTGCAGTCAGTCCTGCTGGTGATTAATTTAGACACATTCCCCAGGAGTTCGATATTGTGATGGATCTCTTGCCACAGAGCTGTCAGTCTGTCAGTATTTGCGTTTGTTTGTGTCATAGCTAGGCCACACGAGCAAGTGATTTGTGTAGTAGCATTGCAGACAGAAGGCAACATCACCAGTCGTATTCATATTAGTATGCTGCAGTATAGAGAGAGAGCTGCTATCAGATCAGGGGAAGCCTTGGCAGGAGAGCGGAGGAAAAACAGAAAGAGAGAGAACGATATAAGTACAGTAATATGGACAGGAAGCAGCAGCTGATAATGAGTGAAATATATGAGGGACAATCTTAATTTTCTCACATTATTTTACCATTAAATAAGACAGAAAAAGCCCAAAATGTCATTCTCAAATGAGCACCTTTCATTCAAATTGGGCTCAATATCATGAGTCATTCAAATCATAACTATCAGAAAGGCTTGACAATACCTGTAAGAGATAAATGGATAGATGGAATGAACAGGATAGGGAGTGATAATATCCTGTTTTTTTACATTTTGCAATGTGAGTAGAAATGAGCCAGAAATTTAGATGTAGCTGCAGAATACTCACCAACTGTCCCTCTGTGTGTGTTTATGTACTGAAGCACGTGTGTTGGCATGCATGTGGACTATGTGTGTGTATGTATGTTTGTGAGTCTACAGTGTCGGTGTGAACTGTATGTGTGATGTATAGTGAGCCAGGCAAAGAGAGATGTTAAAGGATCTTTTCTGCCTGCGTCAGCAGCATTGCAGGGAGGAGGAGAGAGGGAGGGGAGGAGAGGGGAGAGGGGGAGAGAGAGGGAAAGAGAGAGAGAGAGGATACAGTGCAATACCAGTAAACAGGTGTCGGCTCTATCAGCACCTCCCTTCCTATGGACCTTGTTCTTTCTGCGCACACATCCACACGTACATTGTACATGAGCTCTACACACAGAAGCCATTTATGCTATAATACAAATATTTATGGCACCCATTGTCTTTTATTCTATGCAAAAGACAGGATGAGGGAAAGAGAAGAAAGGGAAGGCAGGAAAACAGAAAAAGAAGTCAGTTAGGCAAAGCTTTCGATAATGTTACTGTATCACACTTTACAGTAGATTTTCAGGGACTGATAAGGACCAGCCTTTTATTGCTCACAGCCTCCCTCTGATATACACAAGCACACTGCACCAACATCCTTGCATGGGTACCAATCCTGTCTGCTGCAGCGCCTGAACAGTAAAGAGGGAGGAGGGAGCAGAGACAGAGAAGGGGGGGGGGGGGGGGGGGAGGAAAAGAGTAAACGAGTAAGAGGCAGTTTTTTTTTTTCCCCCTCATGCATGTTTTAGATTTTTTTTATTTCTTCTGGTATCCTGGTGTGTGTGCATGTGTGTGAGAGTGACGGCGTGATTGGCTGTGGTGATGACGGGTTCCCTGTGCAGCCTAGCGATCCTCCACAGATGGACACACAGCAGGACTATGAGATACTGAGAAATTAAATACAGGAAAAGGAAACAAAATCAATGTAATGTGAGGAGGGAGAGCTGACTTTGATTTAAAGCTGCTCAGGCTATTCCTCAACTGACTGTCAGTACATCCCTTTTTAATCTTTGTTGATGGGGAGGGTGTGTGTGTGTGGGGGGGTGGAAGCAGTTTTACAGCATGTGGAAGCAGTGAAGGGAAGGGTGATGTAGAAGAGGAAAACAACTAAAAAAGAAGGAAAACCTGTTTGTTCACTGTTATTTACCCATTTTCTTCTGCACATAGAGGGAGGGAGACCAGAAAGGAAAGCAGCAGAGAAAAACTGAACGAAGGAAGTGCACACGAGCGATTGAGAGAGGGAGCCTGTGAAAGCATTGGAGGGAGAGAGAGAGAGCGAGGGAGAGAGAGAGAGAGAGAGCTGCGCTGCAGTAGCATCCCATAGCAGACGGCTGAGGGCTGCCGGTGTGTGTGTGACTGCACTGCTGAAGAGGAGGAGGAGGAGTAGGAGGCAGAGGGTGAGCACGCTCGCAGACTCTGCAGGGCCATAGAGGAACACACAGCAGCAGCAGCAGCAGCAGCGCTAGTGTTGGCCCGAACCAGGTAGAAGTCCCAACATTCCACCGGCGAAGGATCTGGACACGTCAACACCGCCCAGACCCCCACTACCAGCGCCATGGCACAAGCGGCCAAACATCTCCGCAAGAACAAGGATTTAGAAGCCCAGGCAGAGCAGGAGCGCAAAGAGAAGGAGGAGGAGAGGGTCAAAAAGAGGAGTCGCTCGCGGGATAAAAAGCGCAAGGTACTGGGACTATTCACAGGTGGGGTAGTCAGGGGTGGGGTGATTGGGGGAAGGGTGGGGGAGGGAGGGGTGGCTGGAGAGGGCGGCAGGAAGGTTGAGACGCCCCCCCCCCTTCTTTCTCTGTCATGCTAAGCTGTGGTCAGGGGTGCCGGGCCACACATGGAAACCCAGTCATGAGTGTGTTTCTACTGTGTGTACACACAGTCTCCCCGGCACACATGTATGTCCTGCGCATACAGACACGGGGAAACGGTACAACACACTGCATGCTTTCCTACTCCTCTCGACCGCTTTATACCTGCTTTATTGACTGTCCTGTCTAAGCCGTCTGATAAGGCAGTGTAGTACTCTACCTCTCACTGTGTCTCTGTCCCTCTTCACATCTCTGTCTCGTCCCCTCTCTCTGTCTCCTCTCGTTCTTTGTTTTCACACTGCGGTATGGTGTCAGTCAGACAAATTTCACTACAGCACTAATCTTCCATGAGGACAGAGAGCTTTCCACAACAGTGCATTCTCTTCTCCTCTCAGCTTTTCCTCTGTGTGGCATTGTAATGACCGCAGAGCAACACCTGCAGGCTTCTCTCTGTCTGACTGAGAAGTCCCAGGCAGAGCTGGAGCGACTGGCGGGGCTCATTGTAAACAATAAATCTCTGCTCCACCAGTCACCTACTGCAGGGACGTATCATCAAGCCACTACTACTTTATTCCTCAGGCCGCTCGTCGCATTTCACTCAAACTCATTAATGAAAATGAGTCATCCGCAGATTGTGCCGTTTTTGTATTGGTGGCAAATTGTTCCTCAGCAGCCGAGTGTGAGTCCAGCCGCCCTGTGAGCCTGCACTGTGCCAGGCTGGCTGTAAACCAATCTGATGCTGATGCAGTAGAGACAGTGTTATGGACAGACGCACAGTACAGCTTCCACTTTCCCAGAGAGGGTAGCCAGGGCTGAAAGGCATGCACAGGGATTAGATGTTTCTTTGTGGTGTGCTTGTACAAAGTAGAGTAAGAAGGGGTCAGAGGGTGTGTTTGAGAAAAATCAAAGGAAGGTAAGAAAAACAGAAAGAAGAGAGGGAAAGGTGGTATGACTCATATACACCTGGGGTGGTTGTCTCTCAGCAGGGGTTTACTCCTTAGCTCTTTTTGATGGAGAGTCAGACTCAAACCTTTCATCACAGACACATACATGCCACCTCTCTGTCTGCGATGATTGACATGAGCCATTGGCTCTTAAGTTAAGGTTTCTCCACATTTCCTCCACACTTCTACCTGCTCTATGAGACACCTCTTATCAACCATTTGCTTTTGCTAAGAGGACCGGTGTGTGAAAACCAGTACATAGATGCCTGTGGGTAATATGCATGTGTGTGAGAGCAATATGTTCAAGTCTGGCAAGATGAGATTCAAGAAGGGAGAACCTGCAGCCCCAGCAGGATGACTGAGGCAGGGGTGAGATTTCTGGTGAGGGTACTAATGCAGCCCAACTTTGACTGAAAGTCTATGGTTTCAGAGGATCCCATATCACTTACGTAACCATGCAGCTTAAGTCTCTCAAATAAGCTTCCTGACTCCCCTCCAGCTCCCCCTCCCAACCTCTCTTCCTTTTTTAACACCAGCTTACAGCCATTCCTGGTTTCTGGAGCAGATGTTAATACTGGGGGAATTCTCTCTCTTTATCTCTTTCTCTCCGGTGCCCTCTTTGTTTCTTCTCTGACGCCTGCAGCTACGAAGTCAAATTCTGCCCACCGTAATTCATAACTTGACTGATTGTGTTTCCTTATATTGCATGGTGGTTAACAAAACCACCGTCGCACTTGGTTGTTTTCTTTGTTTGCCACTCGACTCCTGTTTTTCGGTAGTTGTTCCATCAGCTGTCTTGTGTATCGACCTGCACCTCGGGAGTGTCCCTATCCTCGCAGTGTAAGCAAGGTCAACACTTTCTCTGTGACAGAACCACATTTTTTATTTAACCGTTCACACACATGTGAACAAACAGGCACACTCACCAGTTTTTTTTTTTTTTTTTTCTGTATCATTTTTTTTAACCAGCAAACAAGGCTTTTCTTACGTAAGCTTCAGTTTCCATCTGCACTGGAGGCATTTCAAGCCTGTATCCTGCACAACTGATGTGTTTTAAGTTAGTAAAGTGTTCATTGCTTCTTTCATTGATCTTACATGTCTTGTACAATGAATTCCTTCAACTTATAGTGGTTGAGTTATTGTTGCTCAGGTATTTTCAGTCACAATAACAGTAGTGCAGGGCCATAAAAGGATGGCAGTGTTGGTCGGTCAGCTGGTTAGACCATCACCTGGTTTGGTCTCATTAGGTCTAATGAGTGTTATGGCCTTTGGGGCTGCTAGCTGGTGTATTAGAGTCAAAAGTCTTATTTATTTTTTAGGAATCTATTTTATTTTAGGCTCTTTTAAAGACATTCCATGATTTGCTTACCTCTTTTCCTGATCCTCTTTATTGTTTTTATCCCTTTAATCTACTGTTTGTGACTAATCTGTGTTGGTGTTTTACATGATTATTTCCATCCCTGTGGGGACATGAACCAGTGTCCACTGATGAATGTCCAGAGTCATAAAGCTAGCAATTCGTCATCAAAGGGTGAAAGTGCCATTTTAATTGGCTTCATGGTGTAGTGGTATTGTACAGCACAGGTCAGTTGCTGAGCAGTGGATAATGTTGTCCTCAAATTACTTTTATTGATGAGTTTGCTCCTCTTGAAAAATGAGCATTGTCAGGATGTGAACAAAGCCCTATTGTCCTAGTCAGCACCTATTTTCACCTTATTCTGTTTGTGTGTTTGTGTCTACATCTAAAGCTGCTTTAGAGTGAAGTGGTTTACCAGGCGACGATGGCCCGTTGGTGTGAATTGTTTGTCTCATATCGGCATCACAGATAAAAACAATATCTAGAGCTAGTTTTTATTTCAGGCTGTTAACTTTCTTAAAGATTCAGGACTCTTCCAAGGTCACATGAAATGTACACCTGGTATTTATTACTAAACAGACTGTGTGAAAATTGAAGATATATTAACACTCCAGGAGCACATAATCTTGTTTATTTTGCTTGACAAGTGTTAATTTGGCCTGTGCATTCTTAACATATTGGAAGCTTAATTTTTGGTATCTGGCTCTTTATTCAATTGCAGTTATTTTTATCTGTCTCCATTATTATGATCTACTTTAAATCAAATGTAGACAGACTAGGAGGATTGTGACCAGAAAACACAGCCAAGTGTTCAACAACATGATCAAACTCTCTCTGTGTTGGTCATTATAATGAAAAAATAATTTAGCAGTGATTTACTTCAAAACCCATAAAGTACATAGCTGTAAAATAATTTCAGTTGGACTCTTTATGACCACATGAGATCTGCTTCCTCCTGTTACCAGTTGTTTTAGTGCCACAATATGTGATCATTATTTGGTGACCCCCCCAGGCTGTGTAAAGAATCCAATAGCCCTTCTCAGGATGTATGTTCATAGCAGCATTTTTGTGTGCAATGATATGGATTTCTCTCTGGTGTCATTTGCCTTTTGCTCATTTGGTTGAGTGAGAACGTACAGTAAGCAAGTTTTCTGTTTCAGTGAACACTCATCCAGAAACAATGTGTGTATGTGGGAAAGCATATGTAAATCTCTTTACATGCAACTGTTGTAATTGTTACTGTTGTGATTTTGGCTGTAATAAGGATTTTTTATTTCTATAATTTCTTCTGTTGTCCATCCACATTCACAACTTGAAAAATGACTAATTTATTAATTGACTATCTACTTGAAGATTGATTTTTGGGTGATCAACTAATTGAAAACGATCCAGATATATTCATATTGTAAAGAATGTAAATCTGCAGCTGCCTGCAAATTTAACAGTACATGCTCTGACAAAAGCTGCCTCTCCCAAAGCATGAGTTCAAATTAAAGATGTTACTCTTCAGTGTATTGTTATTAATACTGTAGGGCTGCAACGAATGATTCATTTTATTATTGATTAATGTATCAGTCACTTTTTTGAATAACCAATTGACTGTTTGACTGACCTGCAAAATAAAATGTAACACTACGTTTGGGCTATAAAATGCCAGAAAACTGTGAAAAGAAGCCCCTCACAGTTTTCTAGAGCCGAAGGTGATGTCATTGAATATCTTCACAAGTGACAACAAAAGTTATTACATTTTCTGTAATGTAAGACAAGAAAAAGCACCAAATTCTTGAGAAGCTGGAAACATCAAATGTTTGGTGGTTGTTCTAAGCGATTAACTGATCATCTGATTAATTTTCTGACAATTGATTATTGTTTAATTATAGCTGTATAATGATGTATTGATGGATGTATCTGAGGATGATTAGAATGATTTATAAAGTCTGTTTTTGATGTAGCTAAAAGGTCATTATTAGTGTTTAGATATGGCTTTTGCCTTGTCAAGCTGTTAGTTGCAAGGCAGTGAAGTGCAGAGAAAAAGAGTCATGGCAGCTGAGGACTGACCTATTAGTGGTTCAGGTACTCAGACTCATCAATACAATAAGTCTGGTCAGGATGCACTATTGCTCCGTTGTTGCTGTATATTGTCTAGCACTCAGCGGTGCTGGCTGCAGATCACAGCCCTTCAGGCATCTTAAAGGTAAAAATCAGTTGAAGAGACGCTTAGGTTCTGAAACAAAAACTATGGTGCAGGACTGTGCAGCTAACATGGCTGCCAGTGAACAATGCAACGGTGAAAGTACTAAAGTGCGATCTCGATCTTCATATAAAGCAGAGGTGGCAGCAGTGGATCAGCATTCCAGCGTCATCTCTGTCTGCCCTCCAAAATCTGTTACCCTCCCTTCCTGAGCAGGAAGCAGAGCCCTCACTGGGGGTAGTGTGTCGATCTCTGAGACAGATTGTTACTGTAGTGCTGTCTAGATGTTGATGCTGTGTTTATGTGCATGTAAGACTGTGTGTGTTATTCAGTGTGTGTTCATGTTTGGTGCAGTGGATTAGGGGAGCTGCAGCAGTGACTAAGCCCATCAGAGCCAACTCTAGTACCTGTCTGCTGATCAGCCCTGCCAGCCTGCTTATCTGTGCCCTGATTGGATGTGATCAAAGTGATGTATTTTAAATGAACCATTCCTCAGGCCAAACCATTGGCATATGGTAATTTGTTTAATTTATTGGCTGCTACAACATGTGAATAGTTTTTATAGGTGGCGTTCTTTGTCTCTTATCTGGAACTTGGCTTCAGTCAATATCTGTTTCAGGCTCAAATAAATGGTGGCCTCTTACTTCACCTCTTCTGTGTGTCACTAGTTGGATATTAGTTGGCCCTCCCAACAAGGGCTGCATATTTGAATTTGATTAATTGTTTGGCCTGTGAAATGTCAGATTATCATACATTGCTTGTTTTTGTGGGACCAAAAATCCTGAAAATATTCAAATAAAAGTGACATAAAAAAGAGAAAAGCAGCATTTTCTCACAGTCAAGAAGCTGGAAGCAGCAAATGTTTGGCATTTACTTTATACAGTTAATTGATTATCAAGTGTTGACAGTATATTTTCTGTCCAACCAATCAGTTAATCAACTAATTATTTCACCTCTTCTCTTAACTCTCCTAAATAATTTCAGCTATAGTTTTCTAAGGTTAGGTTTTTTAAGCTGCCTCATTGCTTACAGATGTTTGGAAAAAACAGAGTGGAGTCAGGGTAGAGCTGAGTAAAACCACAACTGTGTGAGAGTGATAGCCTGCGACACCTGTCAACCACGAGACCCGAAATGCCCCAATCATACCTGTTTTAGATTTCCTCAAAACTAAGTTATACACAAGAAATAGAATGTGCTGTGTTTGTGGTAGGCTAACAGGTAAGTGTTTCTAAGAGTATTTCCCAAAATGTCAGACTATTCTTCTGAACTCTTGTGTGAACATTTTATTTACTGTCTGTGCTGAGAAAGAAACTGGAGAGTTTTCCATTCACTCCTCAGTGGAGTTGTGGTTTTTTGGAGCCAGTATGCAGTGGCTGTATAACTGCATTTTATTGCACTTCAACATAGATTTTGGGTTTAAGATTAGAGTTAAGATTATGTATTCAACGTATTATGGTTAGTCTTCACAAGGACTCCAGTGAATATGTGTGTGCGAATGTGTGTGTGAGTGGGGGGCATCATAACTAAGCGGTAACCTCTCAGGCTGAAAAATGATGCCAACACAGAAGTGACAAAAACTGCAGTTCCTCAAATGGCCACTTAAGGCTGGCTCCAAACACGAGTCAGTCCCCATAGACCCCCATGGTAAAATGCCTTAACAGCAGAAATGAACATGTTTACAGCCTGGTACAAAAAAATCAGTTTTCCCCTTTCGTGACAACTGTACAGGGGGTGAATTTTTATATAACTTCCCCTTTTAAATTTTATGAAGGTTTGAAGTTATGCATAATTTAGGGCATGGCGCTTTGAGTGCCACAAACCGGCATGCACCGAAGTCTTGGTTCCGCACAAGCCTCTTTGCCAAGATGGCGATGGCGGAACAGCCCACTCTTGAGCTTCATAACTGTTCTTCAGAAACCTATGGGTGATGTCATCGAGGCTGGTGCGTGCATGCATGCGTGTGTTAATGAATCCCAAATCATACGTGTGTGTGTGTGTGTGTGTGTGTGTGTGTGTGTGTGTGTGTGTGTGTGTGTGTGTGTGTGTGTGTGTGTGTGTGTGTGTGTGTGTGTGTGTGTGTGTGTGTGTTGTGTGTGTGTGGTGGTGTGTGTGGTGTGTGTGTGTGTGTGTGTGTGTGTGTGTGTGTGTGTGTGTGTGTGTGTGTGTGTGTGTGTGTGTGTGGCCCTGTGGAACCCCTTAGACAGATGACTCAGCAGGCCTGGCCGAGGCACTCACTCATGTTGATAGAGCCTGGGAATGAGTTTCAGTGAGTCCAGCTCCTGGCTCTACAGTAAGTGCTGCTGGGGCAGGTTGGCCAGGAGCTGCAGCCTACACTCCTTTAATTAAAACGGGAATGGAAGGCGCACGTGAGGCCAATTCCCCCAACCCCCACCCCTCTCCTCCCTTTACCAGGGCCATAGCGGCTCTTTATTTATGAGCTAGCAGAGACTGAGTGATACCCCACCAAACTCATCTTGGTTCATTTGATTAGACAGAAAAAGTCCATTCTTTGTTAAAATAGAAACAAATAAGGAAATAAACAAGCAGAATAGCATCAAGCTTCTGGCAGGCACTCCCTCTCTGCGGGGGTTCGGCTTCCCCAGAACTCCAAAGCCTGAGGATGTTTTCAAATTGTTGATCAGTGATGAAGATGCAGCGACACATTCTTTCATTTTAAGACTGAAGCCATAAGCATTTGCACCTGCTTGTTTTCTGTTATTATCTCTGTAATAAAAGAGAGCATGATGCATGATTTTTATAATCCTCATAAGCCTGTGAGACACCGACCGTTTATTGGTGTGTTTCCCGGCTGATGATTGTAAATGAAGCTGAAAAGACACGTAGGACTGCAGTGCTTTCAGCAAAGCATTAGTCTCCAAGACAGGTTTGCGTAAAGCTCCAAAAAAATATCAACAGTAGCAGCATCCGTCTGTGCCTGTCCTCCCACTGCACAGTTAAATCTGTTCATTTATGAAACAGCACGTGAAATGATGTGTCATATTGAGAGGGGCTTCCTTAGATTTTCCTCCTAGTGCCTCCCTCCCTCCCTCCCTTCATCTTCCTCTCTGTCTCTCTCCGTGGCCGATTGCGCTAATCTCTCCTCCCAATTGTTATTCTGATAGTGCGGCTGTTACGTAACTCCCTGAAACAAAAATTGAGAGATCAGGGTTATTGAAATGGATCCTCATCATACCCAAATAAAAGAGAGGGGGGAGAGAAATGAAATGAGAGAGAGTGAGGCAGTATCGTCTTAGAGGAATTTGTTAGATTATTGCTGGACAGCTTGTAGTCAGGAAAAGAAAGCTTTTGGTGTCCGTTACCCAACCTGAGCTCTTCCCCTTTAAGCTCCTTCTGGCTGATGAGAGAGGAGAGAGGAAAGGACAGGAGGTGGGATAGGGAGCTTAGTGCAGTTTGATGTCCAGGTACTCTCAGTCCTGACTTGATATCCTCAGGCTCTGCAGCATCTCCTGGACTGATATGTACGATAGTTAGGAGCCTCTGCAATGTGCAGCCTACCATTTATTGTATTGATTTGCTATACTTTGCTTTGTAGGAAAAAAAAAGAAATTGAATTTATGTGTTCAGTTAAAAAAAAAAAAAAAAAAAGGCATATAACTTGTAGGTCTTTGCTATTGCATTTTTCTATACACATCCACCCTCTAATGACCTTATGATTTTTTCATTGTATTTTTTTTTGTTCATGCTTCAGCAAACAAAATGAGAATAAATGAGTAGATTCATATGAGTGATGACTTTGGATTTGCAGGGACATTTGCCAGTTTCTGACCATTATAGCGATATGGCCTTATGGATTGGCAATGCCAGTCTGTCAGTCGGTCCACCACTTTGGTCCAGACTGATAAATCCAAACAACTATTTGATGGAATCACATGAAATTTATGCTCCTCTCAGGATAAACTGCAATAAACGTGATGATACACTAACTTGTCATTCATGCTAACACACTTAAGATGGTGAACATACCTGGTTAGTGGCAGCATGTTAGCATTATCATTGTAAGCATGCTGACATTAGCATGTAGCTCAAAGAACTGTTGGGCTTAAGTAGTCTTAACAGAGTTGCCAGCATGGTGGTACACTCTTAGTTTTGTTATCGTAGGTGGCAAATGTATAAACAACTTTGCACCTCAAGTGCATGTATTTGCAGATTTGTGTGTGTGCGCTTGTGTGTTCAAGGAAAGCATGCCAGTGAAGGACTGCATTTGTATGTGTGTGGGAAGTACCTTATATGTGCGAGTGCTTGGTGTGGGGATGAGCACACAGGCTGAAGGAATATAGCTTAGGGGTATGCCAATAGAGGAGGAGAGTGAGTTCCAAAAGGAGTGAAATATCAGAGGAGAGTGGGTGACCCTACAGTGACTCTGCACCCTTCCCCTCTGTATTGGGTGACGGGTGTCTTATTTACCTGATTGATATGATGATTCCTTTTTTCTTTCTGTCTACCGGAGGGAAGAGGAATAATTCAATTCAAAATCCAGCAGTACTGTAGGTCATTACAGCAGCACAGCCTCCCTGCTGTAATTCTCAGTTCCAGTTCTCTGAGTGCGGACAATAGAGAACGTCTGATTCGTTTAATGTGATGGGCAGGAGAAGATTGAGTTCATGATTGGAGTCTGAATTTCCTGACTGAATTAAACCTGCACAGTCCAAAGTGGTGTCCAGAAATGCTGTATATATGTTACAGAAGCTCAGCTGAGCGTTTCAGGAGGAGATTCAGATTTAGTTTTTATGACTACAACAGTCCTTTTACAGGTTACAGGTGATGACATTACAACACCAGGAGGTTGGCCTTGGGTGGTACCTTGGAGTATCACTCTGCTCCCTGATGATAAATCTTACTTAGTGGAGTGCAGATTTCTTGAGTCATCTAATCCTTGTGTCAAGTGTCATCACAGTGTCATAGCATCATGGACGTGTTATTAAAAGCTTAGCCATTTGTAAACCCCTTCATCTGAATCCCCTGGAGGGAGAGTTGGTGTCACTTTGATTTGATCCTCTTCACTTCTCATCCCACCCAGCATGCACCGTGATGCTCTGCTCTCTGGGAGGATGGCCAATAAAATGTAGATCAGTCAGAGGATAAAACATGGCACTGACCATAATAAGACCTGAGTTCATTCATCCATTCCTATGGTGAACACGCTACATCTGCAGTTGCACATGCAAACATCGGTATTTGATTACCTTGGTTGAAATATGATGTAACTTCTTTGCCAAGTGTATAACTGACCGCTCTTTTAGGAACAGCTACTCTAACAGTGTTTCCCCACTGTAAAATTCAGAGTCAGTCTTTTGTGTTATTTCATTATACTCAAGTCTCTAACTGGTAATGTGGTGGCGATTTGTTAAGTTTAAATGCTAGAAGAGCCACAGTACTTTTAGATCCATTCCAGTACAATGGAGGAAAATGGAATTTCATCTGTGACAGTCACAGCATTGAACACCACATTTAGGTTTTTTTAAACAATGTCCCTGTTACTCTGGATATTCCACAAGCTTTCCCTTGAACAGTCATGAAAGGACGTACTTCCTACCAAAGAAAGTCCCTCACAGACAAACGCAGTTGGGTCCATTCACGTGAATGGGAAAGTAGCCTCAGACTTTTTGGATCCCACTGTATGTAAAAACATCACCACAAGGTCCACTCACTAGATACTCTGGAGCTTTTGATCATGATCTTCCTCAACAGATGGAGTTGTCGACTTATCATGGAAATCTATACGTTCACATGTCCATTTTCTCAGTTCCAGTTGTCGAGAGTTGAGCAACTCCATCTTCTGAGGAAGATCATGTGATATGATCAAAAGCTCCAGAACAGGTACCGACTGGTTGAGGTTTTTAGATATTTGTCACGGAGGCAATATTTCTTTGGTACATTGTAGTTCAAGGACATTGTTTAGCAAAAAAAATGTTGTTTCTAATGCAGAATACTACAAACAACATATATTACAATACAAACACAGTATGTTTATGTTGCATTGGTGTGGATCTACAGTTTCTACAGGCAGGTGTGGGTGGTTTGGCTAGCTGCTTCTTAGACTTGACTGCCATTAAAGCAGGTGACCCTTAAATACTTAACTGGCCATGTTTAACAAACACCAGTTTCACTGTGTACTTTTTTTTTTCTTTGTGTGTGTGTGTCTTGGCAGTTGTTCGTGTATGTGTGTGTATGTGTGTGTGTGTGTGTGTGTGTGTGTGTGTGTATGAGCTCACACGTTCATTGAACAGAGGCACGTGGGTTGTCTTGTGGCGCAGGATTTACTAGCAAGCTGGGAGGATAGTGGTGTCACCCAGCCTCTAATTGGCTGACCCCAGAGATTTTTCTCGAGCAGATGCAGAGCCAGGTGCCCAACCCCTTCCCTCTCTCCCTCCTTGCTAGAGTACATTCCTCCATCCCTCCAATAATCAATTCTCCTGCTTCGATATAGACTACAACTCCTTCCCTCTCCCCCTCTCTCTGCCGCAGTTACTTGCGGCACATTGCAACACTGCAAGATCATGCTTTCAATTCTTAACACCTCCCTCTCCTCTCTCCCAGCCTCCGAGTTTGCACTAAACACTATGGATCCACATTTAGAGAGAGAGAGAGAAATGAGAGAGATTAAGTGAGCAACAGAGAGAGGCAGGAGGGGGGGATGGAGCATCAGTCATATTTACTGTTCCAGAAGCCTAATGTTTTCAGTAGGCAAGAAAAGAAAATGTGCAGCGTAGGTAGGTGGAATAACCAACTTCCACCACACACATTTGTAGAACCTTAGATGAATTAAACATACATTTGTTCAGATAATGTTTCAGCTGCATTTCCCCCCTCCATATTAAATCAGTTTGGATCGAAGAGGAGGGGGTCGGTCCTCGGGGACAGGTGCGGTATCGGCTCGCGATGAAGGAGAATCAGCGTGTATGCAGCAGCTTTACAAGGTCAACCGCACCTCGCACTCGATCACATGTAAGCACACATGTATGTAGACTTGGCACACGCACATCTCACTGTCAGCCAGCCCTTAGTCAGCACAGTGTCAGCTGCTCTGTGAGAGAGTTGGATGTCGCCACCTAGTGTTAAGACAGAGGAGCTTGTAATCATGATATGAACACTGACATCATCTCATTTACTCTGTGTCCTCTCTCCGCTCTTCCAGTCAAATACTCAGCTCTGTAGACATGACTACATAATCTCTCATTGTAAACACATCTTCTATATAATAGTCTGAATATATCATGTCATCTTTTGAATATACAAACATTCGATTGTGTTTGTGGAAAAAAAAAAACATCTCTAAAAGAGTTTGACGTCAAATGTAAATGAGTTGAAGGAAAGCAGTGCGATACTTTGATCCGTCTGCCCTTGATCCCTGTGCCACTCGGGGGCAGTGTGACACTGTGTGTGTGTGTGTGTGTGTGTGTGTGTGTGGTATACACACTAACCTGACCCTGCTGAGCGCCAACAGCTGGCCCAGCACTGGCTCTAATTATCTCCCTGGGAAACACAGAAATACTGTCCTTTAAATTTAGCCTACACACAAACAGTATATGCTCTTACACACACATCCATATTTCATTTCCTGTGCAACCACATGATGCACTGAAAATCCATTTTAACCATATGGATCAGGTCACCACAGTTGAGCACTGTATCCTCTTGTTTTTCTTTTTTTTTTTTGTCTTTATTGGGCAGTTATTAGTGCAGAGGAAGACGAGAACCATGGGGGACAGAAGGGTATGACATCCATGACCAGATTTGAACCACGGACGTTGCAGTTATGTGACATCCACTGTAACCATTCGGCCACCGTGTCCCCTTGTTTTTGTCTTTTCCAACCCAGGTTGGTCAGAGTGATATGGAGAGACTGACAGTGTTCAACTATTTTTCTTCTCCTTTTTCTAGCCTACTCATACACTTCTTCCGCCCCTTCTCCTTGCTCCTGTGGCCGCTCTTCTTTACACTCATTTCCCCCTGCTGCCTCCCTGCATAGTCTAAGTGAAGGAGAATATATAGCGGAGCTTGAGGCGGTGCAGGACAGTTAGTCTGCTGGTAATGGAGAAAATGTTTGTCAGAGCATAGAGCGCTGTGACTTTGGCCTCAGCACCCCCTTAGGCACAGACCTTTAATTGCCTACACACACTGGTGGAACGCTTCTGCATCTGACGCAAATGTGTGTGAGGGAGTGAGAGAGTATGTATATGTGTGCTCATTGTGGGTTCCTCTTTGTGTGACCATATTACAGCCTCTGGGTTGTTCTATGTGACTAAAATAACTCCTGGATCAATATTTAGCCTGTGACCTTTTCCTCTTTATTTAAAAGAGATCTGTGACAGATGTACTGTAGATTGCTGTGCTGTTTATCCTGCACATCTGAACATTTAAAAGATTTTGGACCTAAGCTGTTCGCAGTCATACAACAGCTGAATGAACCTGTCACTGGACTAGAAGCTCATGGATCTCAAGTCTGAATCTGTTGTAAAGTATAACTGGTACCTTGATAAGCTTTGGTAGGAGTTAAGCAGAGCGCAAACAGTCTGGTCCCAGTTTTCAGTAGCTGTGTATAGATCTGTATTTAAAAAGAACTGCAGTCATTTTCCAATAGCATTCCTGTTTAGAGCTAATTGATTAGTTAATCAATAAAAAATTAATCGGCAACAGTTTTGATAATTGATTAATTAAGTAATATTTGAAGGACAGATTGCAACAAAAATCTCAAGTGTCACAGCATCTCAAATGTGGACATTTTGTCATTTTTTAAAAATATTTTGATGGTAATCTTTTAGTATCTCTGAGCTTTGGACAAAAGAGGACATATGAAGACATCACCTTGGTCTCTGGGAATCAGTTCATCATGAAACTGATCAGGATATTAATAGATGGTGACAATAATCAAGCCTTAGATGTGTTGTTTTACTGGTAAATACTCTCTCAAACATTTTCCTCTATAATCCTTTCTGAGAATTGCCTCAGGTCAACTGTGTTATTTTTCTCCAGTGGATGAAACAGATTAAAATGTAAAGATGGTACCATCCATGTTGCCATCTTGTTTTTATCATCTCTTCTTTCTCTCCTTCAAGTAAACGGGGGGGGGGCTCTTTGTCCTTGGTCAGGAGACTGAAGGTCATCATAAAGCAACTTCCTTTAAAAGAGCTGTTTTCCCATCATTCATCAGTTTTATTCCCCCGCACCCCTCTCCTGTCAATCCATTCTCTGCGTCTTTGCATTCTCGCTTCCTGCCGAATCGATGAAACTGAATCCACTTCAACACTTACTCACTGTTTTTCATTTCCAGCCCCTTCGTACTCACTTTGTCCATCGTCAAGTCATCTTCATCTGATGATCGTCTTCATCTTATCAGTAGCCAGATGACTTAAGTGTAAATGCAATGTACAGTAATTTAGGTTTGGATAATGTGATATAATCATATAAAAAAACTTTATTACACACAGTCCTCAGCAGCAGTTTAATGTTTGAAAGACACTTTGCAGTTTATTTTGGCTTTCATTTCAGCTTTACATACAGTTTAATGTTATTATGTAAATTTTCACATTTTATTTAGTTGTAAATCTTATCCTTATAGTTAGGGACATGTTTTTCTAACATGATTGTGGTTAATATTCATTTTATCAGGGTTATTTTTATGTTTCACATGCCTGTTTTTACACACTTGTAGTACCCTTAAACCTTAGCCTCAGTTGTTATGTAATGTACTCTGAATATCCTGATACTCTGCAGAGGTGTGTGTGTGTGTGTGTGTGTGTGTGTGTGTGTGTGTGTGTGTGTGTGTGTGTGTGTGAGTGAGTGTGAAAATGTGGCTTGTGTGTCCAGTGAGGCATTCTGTTGTGTGAAAATCCTTTTTTTTTTTTTTTGGTCTTAACAGTTTTGATCCAAAATAACCACTAGGTCAGTTTAAACATTGTTGGCTGTGTCATAACTTCGCCAAACTTAATGAAAATCCTTTTTTTTTTTTTTTTTTTTTTTTTTTTTTTTTTTTTTTTTTTTTTTTTTTTTTTTTTTTTTTTTTACTGTAAAGTCTGTGAAATACATAAACCCACCACAAGGTGATACTTGTCAAAATATTTTCTCAGTAGTATATTTTAATGTTTAGGTCCAGGTTACAAGTGGTTCATCTGGAGCTGGCACTGTATCCTCAGTACATGACATTCCTTCTCACCCAGATTTGTGTGGTGAGACCAATACAAGTTTAATGAATGGTGTCAAAACAAATGTAGTGCTCTGAGAGACTGGCAGGCCAACCTGAGTTTGCTCTTGGTTGTCTTAAAAAAAATATATATATATATTTTAAAGTTTAAAATATTCTATTCCTTAAAGATGGACTGACAACAGATGACAGATGGGGTGGTCTTAGCTCCCTCTGCTGGTCAGAGCAGGGTCAGATCTCATTTATATTCAACTTCACTGTGACTTGGTCAGCATCTGAGCAGATTGACAGCAAAGCATGATGCAGTCAGTAGGCTGACAGTTGGTTCAAAGGTCACCCCCAAGACACGGACGTGTCCTGAAGAGAGTCAGAGGAGAGAGGGCAGGAAGTGTGAAGGAAATAGCATTACACTGCCTTCACAAGGGTTGTGTTGTGTTGTGTTGTGTTGTGTTGTGTGAGACGCCTGGAGGAGTCCATCTTTATCCGTCACACACAGAGTCACACATTGCCCCAGATACCAGCCGAGTGTGCAGTACACACACAAGCTGTGTTCACACCCGCCTCTCCCTCTGATCCAGTGCAGCAATTCAACGCTGTTCTGCAATACTGTTACGCAGAGTCATCAATTATTCATTAAGGATTTCTGCACTTGTTCAGTCATTGGCTTTATAGACAGATGGAATCCAAGGGTGAAGAGATTAAAAATTGATATCATTTTCTAAAAACCTCAATGAAACAGTATATTTGGTCAGTTATTCTTAAAGAAAAAAAAAATCATCCCCCGAAGCTATTGATTGCACTAATATTTTCCTAATGAATCTGTTATTCTAAACCGTACATCAGTGTGGGTAGATAGATAATGGTGCAAAATGTGATCGAGACCATCTGATTTATTTGTCATGTGGGAAACATCTGTTGCTCTGCCAATGAAGCATCGCCAACTCTGCACCTGCCTCATAAACCAAACGCATGGCTCCATCTTCTCTGCATAGATGACTGGGGCCGCTCCTATAAATAACAGCACAGTTTGACTCTTTCACGAGGTCTTTATTAAGTAAAAGTTACAGTGAAAGTCCCCTGATTCCCAAGCTGGCTATTTAAGGACAAAATTCAATGAAGTCATCAAGCAGATATTTGAGGACAGGCAGGAATTTGCAGGTTCATTTGCTCTTAATAAGAGGAGGAACATTTTGCTCAGCAGAGGGCAACCTGACAGGAGAGGGAGGATGATGTCTTAGGGGAACCCCCCCTCTGCAAAGGAGTGGTGTCCAGTGTGTCCTGTCAGACCCTCTGCGGAGCTCATGAATATGGACACGGGGGCTGATCGATGGTGCAGGGAGTGCCGTGCAGAGGAAGAGACTACCGGAGCGTGGAGGAGATTTAGATGTATTTTATGGATTGATGCTGGCACTGAAGGCAGCAGAGGACACAGGTGTATGGTGCAGGAGCAAGGAGACACAAATAAATACTGACTGTCTGAGTGTTTGTGAATGTGTGCGCCTGCTTGGATGAACATTTGTAATTGCTGTCTGCGGAGGCTGATTTTAGTGCAGGGCTTAAAACAGTGAGTCTGGTGGTGCCGTGTGTGTGTGTGTGTGTGTGTGTGTGTGTTCATACTGTCAGAGTGGAGACACAGATTGGTGGAGGCAGGTCTGGCGCTGTGTGGTCCACAGCACTGCAGGGTCATGAATGATTTAATGGCAGGAGAGGTGAGCTCCGTCCTCTAGCTCTCAAGATGCACACAGGCATTTATGACCCACAGGAGCGATTCATTTTCATGACTGAACCAACTGTTGTATCGATATTCTGAATAAATTGGATTTCTTTCAGTTGTATTTATGATGATATGTGTTTATATGCAGCTTCACACGCAGTACTGCTACTGCATTTTGCTGCAGTTTGTCAAGAGATAGAGTTCACTCCTACAGTCTTGTCGATGTTATTCTTGCACATTTCAGTGTTGACTTATGTAAGTTTTGAAAAAGACGAGGAGGATCTGCAGGCCCACTTTCTTAAGTAGTGTATTCCAGAAATACTTTTCATTTTATCAATATTTTCCTACAGTACAAAAGCACTGCACTGTTCTTATATGATGTTTATGGGAGAATAGTGTCATGTTTCCCTGAGCTCATGGTTTGGTAATACCACTCCAACATAGCACGTTATGTCCAAGCTGCTTGTGGAATCCAGCCAGTGAACATGTTCATATACATTCATGAACACAGCTTTGTTCATGTGAAAGGTCACGTGTCGTGTGAGATCAGTTGAGCCTTTTCTTCCACTTATTAAAAGATTATATTAATTCCAGTTTGTCCTCTCACTGAAAGTCCAGAGGTTGAAATGTCTCTTCACCTCCTTTTCCTCTTCAGTCATCATTTCATCATCCAGTGCTTTTCATTCTTGGCTTTTCTTCTTCTCCTCATCCCCGTCTAAATGATACAGGTTTGAAAGGGTAACCGCTACGGTGACAGTTAAACATGCTACCAAATTGCAAAGAGAATCACCCTCCCGCTAAAACCCACCATTCAGCTCTAACTGAGGCATTAATACATGTAGATAGAATCTGAATTAGCATACTACCTGCTCAGAAATTATGACTGCCGGCAATGTTTGGTGCTAATGCATCACGTACTTCTCTGCTCACATGGGAAAAAAATCCACAAATTCCAGTTTGTATGCATTTGACCTGTTTCTGGAAAAAGTTGTATTAATTTAAGTAAATATCAATAAAATTTAATAATAACTTAACTGTTTAATTAAATGTTGAATGAAGATGAGATTGTATGAGATCTGTATTTTCCTTACTGACTAAAAAACCCATAAAACAAATAAAACCAACAGTATAGTAATGTCTCCATACGGTTGGTAGTTCTCCATTCATTCCGACTGAAGATACAAATCGCACAAATTTATAGTTTCATTAAAAAAACAGCAGGGCTCTGTACTATTTAGTAAATGTTGCTCAAACAGAAGGAAATAGTGCCTTTGTTGCAGATTAATACACATTTAGTGCTATACTCAGTATTTGTGGCAGCAGGACGGTGTACGTGGGACCGACTCAAAATAAACTACAGTGCCCATGTGCATGTTAATGAAGGAGCATGTCACCCAGTGCGACAGCGTGGCTTATTAATGTGTTTTTAATAGTTTTAGATAACACCATAGCTCTATGGCACAGAGGAGTAAGCTGCATCAGGCTTTGGCGACACACACAAAATTTGTTAGTGGATCAGTTCATTGTTGCTTTTGCTCTATTCATGGGATTTGCTGACAAAGCAAAATTTAGAATAGCACCAGACTTGTGGGACTGTAGGTAAGATATGCAGACATTTTTTTTGTGTACATGTCGCGTCACACAGACAACAGGGCTAATGAAACACCAAGGACACCTTTGTCAGAGTTGAAGAATACCTGTGTGAGACCACATGTCCCGCATCACTGGCAGAAGGACGAGTTTGACAGAGATTAACAGCACAGACCATGACAGAGCGGGCATTTGAATACAAGAAAGAAATAAACACAAAGAGATGGGGGGGGGGGATAGGTGTGTGCGTGTGTGATTGTGGCAGATTGAAGAAGGTGTAGAGTGCAGGGTATCTAGCTTGGCACTTCCTTGGCTGTTCATCCCTCTTTCATGCTCCATTTATTCAGAATGGGAGCCAATGTGCTGTCTAAGGTTAAAACTATTTTCAGGCATTGCTTCTGGTTATAGACTTTGTTTTTCTACATGCTGATATAGGCATTTTTTGAGGCTGTTATAACACATTCAGCACTCTTGAAGCAGCGTGTCCCCTTGTCCTTTCTATTCAGAATAATGCAGCAAACATTTTCAAAACAATATGGTGTCCTTCATGACACTACACTGTTGAAACACTGCACACTAGAGAGAGTGTGTATTCAAATTCATTTTTAGTGAAGTTTAACATGTTGACACTACTGGAGCAGTTGAAATGTTTTCCTATTCAGAAGCTTTATTGAATGGGACACTCCTGCTTTGATTATCACACAAAAGTGATGTTTGTTTTTTTGTACTGTGCTTTTTTTTTTTTTTTTTTTTTCAGAGCCTGCTGTGTTCTCTCACTTGAAATTACTGAGCAAATTGTTGATTTGTCAGTCCTTCTTACTTTGATCCAAAATATTTGTACTCCATAGCCCACCTCTCAACGATGATGATTTATTCTCAATTTTTCCCACACATTGTGCCTCTCAGTACAAACATGTTCCTTCAGCACAGCCAACAGTGTATCACCTTTTCACTTTCTGCTTTTTTTTCTCCCTCTTGACCCCTCTCATCGTGTGCAGCTTCAGTTACAATGTTCGCTCTCATCACATCCAAACCTTTCCGCTCTCTCCTCTCCTCTCTCTTTTGTACTTCTTTTCTCTCTTTCTGTCCAGCCCTCTAGTTTTCACAACGCTCGCATTTTTTAACTCTCCTCTTTTTATTTCTGCTTAGTCCTTGAACTGACCCGAGCTTCTCCATGTGTGCGTCGGTCTTTGTATGTTCTCAGCTTTGACAACCCCCTCGAGCCACTCTCACCCATCAAATCCCGACTCAAGTGCTCTCTTCCTGTTTCGGAGGGCTTTGCTAAGGGTTTGGGACTTCTCTGTGGTTGGTGCGTGTCTCATTTGGAGGGGGAACACATGCTTTGAGAGAACAGAAGTGTGTTTTTCTCAGGCCACAGGTGTGCAGCAGTGGGGAGTTCTTATTGTATGTGTCTCCTCTTGCTCGAATAATGCGAGAGGAAAGTTAATTTAGATGTTGACAGTGGGGGTAGGGAGTTTGCAGGATTTACCCCAACGCCCAGTCTGAAATATACCACAAAGGGCAGGAACTGTGATCTTCATACAGATTAACAGTTTAAGCACCCCCAAAAAATAAGGATCTCAAGGGTTCGTTGAAGGGATTCTTTTTAAGTCCACTTGAACTTAGCTGACATGTTCTTATTAGGATACCATCCTAAAGACATATTCCTGCAGGTTTATAGGCAAGGTGTTCAGAAACAGAGAAACAAACATCGACACTACAGAGATAAAGGAATCAAGAGGTCAGAGTGCAAAGGTGTTTATAAACTGTGCAACACGTAGTTTTCCAGAACATTTCATCCACGCAGACAAAGCTCCGACCCTCCAGACTGTCGCTCTGACAGCATAAAATGGATGCTCCTCATTTTTGTGGAAGTAAACTTCCTCAAAAGAGCACCGTCAGCCAATTAGTTTTTTGTCAGATCATTTTTCAACATTAGGTTTACTAACCTACTTTTAGAGCCCATTCACATCTAGAGCCAGCACCATGCGTCATTTCTGGATATTTCAAAGTGACTGAAACTTTCCTTCGCTCTGTGCAGGTGTGTGTGTATATATATGTGTGTGTGTGTGTGTGTGTGTATATATATGTATAATCATTATAACCTATATTTAACAAACTATTGATCCCATATAATGAGTAAATCTTCAATAAATCTTCTTCATAATCTTTTTGAAGGCAATGTGTCAAAATGTAAAGTCATACCAACAAGTCGTGCATAACTCTTAGGACTATCAAGTCCTGCATGACTAGCTGTAGTGCTTTATTCTTGGGTTTAGAGCTAAAGTAATTGTTTTCTGACTTTTTCAAGCAGCAGTTATCTAACATGTATCAACTATCTGTTTCTTAGTTGAGAGCACTTGCTGCTTTCCTCTGTCTTGTGTGGTAGTTAACAGAACAGTCTTTGGGTTTTGGGCTGGTGGTCAGACACAACAAGCAAAATGTCACCTTGGACTCTTGGAAACAACGATTTTCACTATTTTCTGACAAATTTATTTTGACTTATTCGTTAAATTGAGAAAATAATCAGCAGAGTAGTCGACAGTGGAAATAACCATTGCAGTTGCAGTCCCAGTCAGGTTGCTGCTAATGGATGCTAAGGATTTATAGATTACATACTGTAGTGATTCAGACGTTACCTGATTAAACAGCTTTTTCCTATAGGAGCCCATCTTCTTGGTGAAACTGCAGAAATGAAAGCAAGCTATGTTTAATATCTGCTGCAGAGCTTTTGACTGCAGCATGTACAAGTTGAGCACTGTGGTAGTTCTCCTTTATTTTTTAATCTTGTTTCATCTGTTGTTAGGAATGGTTACATTCATTACATCTTCAGTATCAGTGGATCCTCCTCCATCTCTTTCTTTCCACACTGTGGTGGGTGTCACTCCTCAGTGCTTCCCACTAAGCAGGCAGAGAGAGGGAGAGATAGAAAGACGAGGAGGAAGAGAGGGGAAAGGGACCTAGGGATGCGGGATGGATATATCAGAGGAGAGATGGAGGATAAGAACTGAAAAGAGGGTATGAGGAGGGTATGTCGATGGGGATGTGAGGAAAGCTCCATGAAAGCGGCTTGACTGTCCACCAACTGAATGAGCCCCACGCTGCTGATAAGGATGATGAAAGGAATAATGATGGCAGTGGGGTTGTCAGTGGGGTACTATTTTTAGAAGCATTCAGCTTGCCTGCTTTGTATGACTGTGTATGAGACCTCTTTGTGTGTGTTTGGGTCATATGTACAGGCATGTGCAGAGCTGTGTTAATGCAAGGGTCTATGTAAAGGTATGTCCAAGGGTGGGTGGGTGTGTTTATCTTTGCTCCTGTCCTGTTGTGCACATGGGTGTAGGTTTAAGCCACGTGCCATTAGTGCTGACTACAGAATCAGGGAAGAGCTGCAGTAAGGAGCTCAACGTGCCCTATTCATGAACACACAGAAAATGGCTCTTTATCAGCTGTGTGTGTGTGTGTGCCTCTGCGTGTGTGTGTGTGTGTGTGTGTGTGTGTGTGTGCGTGTGTGTGTGCATGTGCATGCGTGCATGCTTGAAAGAAAGCGAAAAACAAGAGTGAACATCCTGTGTTTTGAGGCAGATAGAGGAGAGCTCTATCTACAGAGTCACCATTTTCCATCTACTGAAGACTTAACATTTTTGATCCAGTAGGAAAAATTTAGGGGAGGGTACATACCAGTGCTACATGCTGAAGTAATATTTCATATTTGCTTTTTTTTGCTTTTGAAACTTGCTGCAAAGGCTGTCACAGCTGTAGCTTTGTCTGTAGCAGTAGAAACGGTAAAATGGCCGACGAATGGCCAAGATGTTGATGCAAGCCGCAGTGCTCATATTCACATCCTCCTCCTCTCTCTCCTCGCACACGTCACTGTATTCCAACTTGATAAAACATCTGTAGATGTGTGTTTACATTTTTTTTTTTTTTTTTTTTTTTTTTTTTTTTTTTTTTAAAGTAACCACATAGCACTACTGCACAGAATCTACATGTAGTGTACATGCTAATGTGCAGTGAACAAGCCTTTACCATTGGCAGCAGTACTCCACCCCACGGCAACCAAGCCAGAACTGACCTCATGGTGTAGACTCCCTGAGGGCTGAGTCAGCAACAGAAGCAAGGAAGGAAAGCGAAGGAAGGAAAGAAGGAAGAAGGAAAGCAAAAGCGAAGGATGGAAGGAAGGCAAAAGAAATAAGGATAGCAAAGGAAGATGATAAAATGAAAGAAAGAAGGTGGGGGGATGGTGGGGGCAGACGGAAAGGGGGATAAGGGAGGAATTTTATCTCAAGCTCTTCACATCAACTACACCAGCTCTTCCTCCTTTCCTGGCCTGCTAAATAGCACATACCAGCCAGTTCAACATCACTTTTTCTTGTACCTGTCTGTTTCTTTTATGATATCTGTGGTACAAGACAGCTGTCTCCTGTCTTTGGTCCTCATCTTTTACAATACATGCTGCTAACATTAATATGCAGATGCTCTAGTCCCTTTAGCATAGTCATCGGCTTTCTTTGAATCCAATGTAGCTTTTGTGAGTAAAAGTACACTGTTGATGAACGAATGCAGCCAGCAAGTGTATTTGTGAAGGTTCAATATCACCACATTAATATATTTCATTATCTTGTGAGTGAATCCAACAGAAGACAGCTAACGGTGTTAATGGCGCTAACCTTCACACCAAGCTTGTTACATTAAAGCTCTTCAAATGTAATTTCCTCTGCTCATCACAGTTTCCTCGTGTAAGAGGCCCTCTCTGTAGGCTTTTGGGGGCTTTTTTCTGCCCAACGGTTGGAAAGACAAATCCATTTTTCTGTGGGATTTGACAGCCTAAATGCTTTGTCTCTCACCCTCACAGCTCGCTGGCTGCTGTTTTTGTCCCTTTCCCTCCTGAGAATATTACCCTTCAGTTTCAATCTCCCCACTGTGAATCTAATCAAGGCTGCTTGCAATAAAGTTTTCTCTTAAGAGCTATGCAGCAGCCATCTGTGGGATTTTATTGCCTTTCCACATTAGGGCCCCGCAGTGTGAACAGTCTCAGGATTGCCTCTTGAAAATTCCAGAGTCACGGGGTTAGGGTTCACTGCAAGTACGTGGCAAAATAAAAAAATCTGGGGGTGTTGAGTTAGATAGAAGCACCAGGTTCACCAGACCTCTGCAGCCCATCCCTCACCTCTGGTTGAGCGGCTTGAGGCTACATTAGATACTACTAGCATAACACACCTGAATCTGTTGCATCGTGGGCAATGTAGGTGGCATGCTTTTGACAAGGAAGGGAGAAGATATCTCTGGTTCTGCAGCATCAGTTTTGATTATTGTCCATCACGAGTCGGTGACAGTGTTAAAGAAGTGCAGTGCTAAATGGGTGCAGGTATAGATGCATGTAGTTGTATCATGTATGTAGTATTGAATTCCTTAAAACTGTGACTCTTATGTTAGAAAAACTGCGTTGTGTGCGTGTGTGTGTGTGTGTGTGTGTGTGTGTGTGTGTGTGTGTGTGTGTGTGTGTGTGTGTGTGTGTGTGTGTGTGCATACATAAGAGGAACACTGATTTACCCACACCAAAGGGGCTTAATGAGCACCACATGTAGTAGTGATAGAAGGGGCATCTGTCTTTCCGTCCCAGGAGGGAGCTGGAGAAGGTGAGTGTACAGCTCTGATAGATGACCACCAGAACCTCCAGCTCTATTCTGCCGACTGCTGAGCACAGACATACACACATATATACAATATATCCACACATGAACAAGCGCGCACACAAATACACATTTAAAATGCATTTTCTTCTCACATCTTCTTGTGTGTGTGTGTGTGACCTAAATGTGTGTTATTGTGCATATCCAACCCGCATTAGTTGGATTTTCTTTGCCTCTTTTTCACTGAAAATAGCTGCCTTTTGTGAATTTTCCATGTACTTATTAGAGCCATTGTTAAGATAGAAATGTTCATCAGAGCAGCTTTAATTTACAGGGATATTTGTGTGGGATTATTTGTGTAGCTTCTGTTGATATTTCAAAAACAGTGACACAAATTAAGTTGAACTCATGCGTCAAAGTGATGGGCAAATTATCAATTATCATACAGTAATTTGATGGATGAAAATAAATTTTCTTTTTAAATTTTTTTTTTTTAAACCATGGCATTTTATAGACGTTGTTGAGATGTGTTTATCCAGTGTTAATCAGAATCCTTGCTTATGTGTCATAATGCATGCAGACCTTTAGCATCATCATGTATTGTTTGAACATGTATTATTACAGGTCTAATGTATAGCAAAGAGACACAGCATGTGTTGCTGTTTCAAAAGCAGACAATGACCTCAGGCTTTTCAGTGACAAAAACATTACTCGTGTTACTTCTAAACATCTAATCTTATTGGCGTTCAGTTTGAGACATGATGCTCTGTTTGGCTAGACTGCACACTGCATGCTGATTATCAGTGGACAGTAATATATTTTGTCCAGTGCTATGATAGCCGTGCCCTGGTTTAAAGACCTAGATGTATTGTCCACACTGATGTCTGCGCCACAGCAGCTGGACCGGTTGGTGGTTCTGTCTAAGTGTTGACGTAAGTCTGGGTAATCCACCGGCTGCTCTGTTATGCCTGTGCACAGCTCTGGGCTGGCCCCATACAAAAGAGCAGACCTGAAAAGCACCATAATGAGGCACAGGCTGAAAGAAAAGGCATGTCTCTTTCCATTTCTCTGAGCGAAAAGAAAAGAGCAACATAAAAGAATAGAAGACAAGAAAGAAAGATGAAAATAAGCCTCTCAAATCCAGGTTTTTGGCTGCGCTGTCTCTTTGAGTTTATCTTTTTTTTCATGCATGTGTTTTATTATGGTAATGAAATGTTGGATAAAAATAGTCTGGGATGGAAGAGCAACGGTTTTCAATGGAAAGATGAGAAAAACAGGAGGGAGGGGCAGGAGGTACAGCTAAATGTCATTGATAAAACACATAAAGAAATTTAAACTGGCTTCCCGCTCCCTCATACTGTCCACTCCTGTGTCTTCTCTTTCTTCTCATCATTTTTTGTTTGAATTTCTTCTCTTTTTATCTCCTGTTATTTTTTATTTTATTTTATTTTTTTATGAAGCATAACCTAAAATGACTTGAGTACCCACAATAACTTTGCTGCAGGCCTATCAGCTGCTGCAGCACTCATACCAGGGCTCTCTCTTGTTAAAACACACTCCCTCCACTCACCGTCTCGACAGTCCCCCAATAAGTATTCTCTGAGGAAGACAAAACAAAGGTACAAACAGAGCTGAAGATCAGAAGAGATTGTACTTTCTCTCCACTGTAGAGGACATCATAGCGGTCTGTCCTCTCTGTGCTGTGATGTTAATCTATCTGCTTTAATGACCTCTGACCTCCTCAGGCTCAAAGCACAGGGTGTGGAGACGGGGGGGAATCCTGAGGATCAACCAAATAACAGGAACACCATAATATGTAATATCATCTAATACATTGGCCCCTGTTGTAAATGCTGTTATTGAAATGTTTGAGGCTGCAGTTCCTGGTGTTGTTAAGCAAATATCCTGTTGAAGGTCTACATGTGACTGCTACTCTCCTTTTTTATGAGTTAATTTAACTCATCTGACTTTTTATGTTTGCATTACTTGCTTCAAAATAATACGTTTTTTATGTGGTGTTCCTCTTAGATTCAAGCCCTGTAAATCACAATTAGAAGGGAATTTACAAACATGAGTGAGCTGTATGTTAGCTTTAACAGACCAGTTTCTGTAGGTTTTAAAGGAATTTAAATAGATATAAGGAGGTCTGAAATCCTTATGCATCTTTCATGTATCACTACAGAATTACATGACATGGCAAGAAAATGACATAGTGTATGTCAAACACAGCAAAAGTGAAATATTGAAAAGGAACAGAGTCCAAAGCACAGAAGACCATAACCAAATGAACTGAATGAATAGTACGAGGGGATTTGCTTAAACCTGCATTGGCAGAGTTTTTTGCCACTTGATGGCAGCAGAAACGAGATGTAAATATACAACACTGACATGTTATCTCCTACAAAGCTGATATGCTGAACTTAATAGCAAGTGTGCTTATTTACACATCCAACAAATGTAGCACCATTATCATTGGGTGTGTTTACATGGAGTTCCATACTTGAGTATGATCTGGTTTTTGAAGTATCCTGCTCTTCTGCTTCGGCATGTAAACATCATATCCTGAATATGATCAAGACCAGGATAAGCCTCATAACTGGGATGCTGGTGCGCACACACACATTGTTCTTTCCTTTTAGCTCTGTTTTTGGTCTCTACCAACGCCTGGAGGAAATATCTGGCTCTTTAGCTGGTAAATGCTCCACTATGATCACAAGCCAACTGTGCTAACTGCAGTCGGTCTGCTGTTTGGTGCCGGGAAGTTAGCGTACAAAAACGGCGGCTGAAATGCTGAGAGCGCGGTGAGAGTGAACCAAACAGTAATGTCTCCCCGACATCCTTGATGCTTGTGCACGTCACTGTGGTGAACCCCTTACTGTGCATGAAGACCGAACAAGAGTGGAGACACAGGTAGAGGCGGAGTGGACGGTAAAGGATTAAGACAGTGGCTGCACGTACACATACACATGTGAACTGAACATGCAGAGAGTGAAAGTGAGTCCAGATGGAGAGTTAGACAGAGACTGAAAGAAAAAGAGGGTAGAGGTGATAGGTGGAGGTGACTGCACCATCCTTCCCTTTCATCCCACCTGGCAGTTCCACCTGTGCCCCTCCTGAATCCACCTCTCCTCTGCTGATGGAGCTCAGGCTGGTTGCTGCTGGGCACAGAGCTGGCAGCTCTCAGCCATGCATTATTAATCAGGCTGCGATCTGCAGAGCTCTCCTATTCATTCTCACTCTGTCGTCTCTTTACTCTCCTCTTCTCTATCTGCACTCATTTATGCCTGCTTACATGTAAAACCTCTCACCCAAATGTTTAAAGCAGTGATGTTTTATTTATTTGTTTCTTTTGTTTGTTTTTGGGGTGGGGGTGACGTTACAGGAAGTCTTTTTATAATGCACCAAAGTTCTTTTTTTTTTTTTTATCTGAATAGCTTTTCACGCAAGTTGTTCTATAACAATATAACATATACCAGGGTCCATGCTTAACGATCAAGATTTTTTGGCTCCTATTTCATATGACACGTTGTCAGCCATTGTAAAGAAATAGAAAGATGCAGCTGAGACTGATACGTACACTAAACCACCCACAGTGCTGTAAAAAGTCATCAAATCAAAGTTGAGCTGCTATATAAAGCACTCAGACCCCCACAGAGAATGAAATTAATAATGTGTTTGGATGATTACCATTGTAATAAAAAGACTAATAATGTCATTTTTCATATCAGCAGTCTTTAAGGTTTTGTACTTTTCTGCCTTGTGTGGGGCTGTGTGATATGACTATAATCATTATCAGTATTTTCAAGTATCAATATATAGTAATGGTATGCAATTGCATGAAATAATCCAGTTGATATAAAAAACAGTGCCTCTTTGCTAAAATGTTGCACAAAACATCAGATAGCCTTTCAGTCAAGAAAACTTTTTGAAATGAATCTACGTTACAGTTTGATCATATCGTTTGACACGATTAATCTGACATTTGATTAACAATAACATTAAACCGTCTTCAACCTTTTTTTCAGCGTCGGTTTGGTGCAAAGACTGAAAGTTAGCTATTGCATCAGCGCTAGTATCAAAAATATTGATATCCAGCCCTTGTGCTTATACATGTAGATACTCCAGATTCTATACCTGCTTAACCGTTCTTAACTTCTGACATACTGTTTAGCAAACAGACACCATGTACTCTGTGTGTACTGTTTATGGCTTTCTCTTCTTTAATCACCCTTGTAGTTTATGACACTAGGCAAACACCCCCTGTGTTTTCCTGATATGATCAGTTAAGTCTTGTTGAAATAAGAGCTGGAGACCAGATAAATCAGGTGTCTTATGGGATTCTGAGAAGAGCTCTCTACGGTCCGGCACCTCAGTGAAGATGCTATCTTGTATTTTTTTTCTTCCTCGGGAGTTGAATAATTTAGTAGGGGTCCATTTAGTTTAGATACTGTGTCAGCCTTTTGCAAAGAACTAGCCAGGAATCGGCCTAGTTTGACTCATGGCATTAAAGCTTGATTACCTGATGTTTGTACTGTGCTTGATGATAATGGACAGGAAGGTGGACAATCAAGAGAAAAGCTGATGCACTGCAGGACTAAAACAAACTCAACTGATGAATAGGTGTTGTGAGAAAGGCGTTTGTTTCTTAATGCTACAGTCATTTGTAGGTTGCAGCTCCTCTGTACCTTATTGTTCTCACAGAGGGAGTGAGTTATTGAGGCAGTGCAGGTCCATTGAGCAGAAGAGCTGCTCTCTCCCTGTGGAGTACTTATTCTAATGAAAGCTCTGTGCACAACACTTCACAGTTTAGTGAAACCCAGTAGCTCAACCAGTTGTGCACTGTAGTATTCCACATATCAACATGATCAACCCTGCTTGGATCTTTAATGATATCTTTACGTATTAATCCAGGCCATTTAGCTTTGTAATTTTCTTCCTAGCTCATGTCCACTCACTGCGAATGTTTTACAGGTTCTTTTTTTCACTTTATAAAAGATCTTGAGGTTTGAGACCATGTCTCATACCAAAGAATTTAACTGCCAATGCTACATAATTCAACATTTATATTCACAAATCATGAATCCCTGGATTTGCGTACTTTTTGTTTTAACTCTGCTAGGTACAGGCAGGATCCATGCTATACATCCTCTGCTGATTTTTGAGTGTTTTGCCCTTTTGCCCCACGTTTCTGCCTGACATTTTATATTATCAACCTGTGACCTTGCAAATTCTGGGGTTTGCATAGATCACTGAAGCCATCATCAGATCACCATCATAAATTGTACAAAAATTTAAATGAATTGTTTTTTCAAACCTCTCTCAATCTGCCAGATGGTGGCACTGTAACAAGCACCTTTACATATTGTAATGTAAATGTAAACATGTCTCTGTATGGGTAACTGAGGCACGGCTAATTACTCTGAACATGGATGATGTGTTTTTATGTGACATTGTTGTGGGCTGCTTTGGTATTGTATTGTTTTATCCGTGCATATTTACTCTTTGTAAATTTTACCCTGACGGTCTGATCTAAAGTGTACTGTAACCATCTCTGGTGATCCTGCTGTAAATTGACAACAGCAGGTTCTGTTGACTGTCAGTACAACAGTGTGTGTAGTGAATGTGAAGTATTACAACCTGATGCGGATGTAACAGTCTTTTTTTCTAAGTCTTTTTTGTGACTAATCAAGGAAAAGAAGAAGAAAAAATAGGTTGTATTGTCTAATAGCAGTAGTACACAGTGTGTCTTTTTAATGCAACCGTAGTAAAAACAGAACATACAAGTGATTTTTAATTTTATACAAAAACTAATTTGGTAGGGCTTAATTTCACATATTTGCCCCTTTTTATATTTTCATTTCTGTTCCAATGCTTTTGTGATTGGAACTTCCTCAGTCCATTTCTCTGGTCCACCTGAAGTCATCTGTCAACATACAACAAATGATGCTTCTGACAAGTGAAACACCACAAAAGCCTTGTTACGTGATGTTTCACCAGTGCCTCCTTCCCACTGGATTACTCTCTAATCATTCTTCCACTTCTCTCTCTCTCTCACACACACACTCCTCTTTCTTTAAAATGGGACTTTCTTTGACTTGCACTCTCCTCCTGTCCTCAGTTCTATCCTCAGCGCTGCCTCTGTAGCTGTCACTGTGAAGGATAAGCTGCAGATGTGGAGAGGTAACAGCCTCCAGAGTGGCCCTACTCCAAAGGCCATCAGGAAGGTTTAAAAGCCCATAAAGCAAGCGCAGACAAAGTGATGTGTCCTTTTTCTTTTCTGCTGTACATGACTCATATTGGTTGTCTTATGCTTGTCTTGGAGTTTGATGTAAAGTATACCCAAATGCCAAGAGGCTGCTAGTTAGTTGTCTAGAGACTAAGTGTTATCCCTTTATCCCTCTAATCTACAGCGTAACGGTTTGAGTTCCCTCAGCGTGTCTGTTCGCTGCCCAGAGGCTCCCAGAGGCTCCGCGGCAAATGGCCTCTTACTCTTATCAGCACCTCTCTCCCCCTCTGCCTCACTCTGCCCCCCTCCCCTCCAATGAACCCCCTCCTTCTCCTCCCCCCTTCACCCCTCTCTCCCTGTCATCACTAGCCGTCTGCTACTTAATCCAATTATTCTTTTAAGCTGACACGCTCTGTAACTCACCACAAACTCTAAGGATTGATGCCGCTGTGCATCATGTACACACATCTACACACACGCACACACACACACACACACACACACACACACACACACACACACACACACACACACACACACACACAACAACACACACACAACACACACACAACACACACACACACACACACACACACACACACACCACACAACACATCTCTCTCTCTCTCTCTCCACCCCCGTCCCACACAGCCACATGCAGAGACAGTGTTACTGAGCACTGTTACTACAAGCATTTCTCACCGATGAAGGTCGTGCAGAGTGCAAATTCATGCTTAGAAAGTCTGAAAAAGGATCAAATGCACTACAGTGCTTTCTGGTTGTACATTGTGGTCGCCCCTGTGTGCTTGTTTTGTCTATTTTCGGGTGTCCTAACAGAGGCTTTGGCCTCTGCTGTCACCCTCTGATTCACTGTACCCTTGAGGTGACTCGGTCTGTTTCTGTGTATTGTCCTCCACTTCCCTGCTATGTGTTTACCAGCTAATGCATCTGTCTTCGCAGACACACCACCTGACACAGAAGGTCCTGCTCCCTCTTTGCGTGTGTGTGTGTGTGTGTGTGTGTGAGTGTGGGAGTGACAGAGGATCAGATGTCCTCACAAGTGTAGAAATACATCATTTTATCTGTTTTTCATTTCTTTAAAATGATTTTTCATGTTAAGACTTGGGTTTAGGGTTAAAATTTAAATTTGGACAAGGATAGGATAAAATTTGAATTTGGTCGGACTATACATCTCAAACTAATTCATCACCCGGCCCTAAGGTTACGCATATAGTAGGTCTGTAAGTAAGCACAGTAACACATAAATGTGACGTGTCCCTGTACAAATATCCTCACTCTCTTTCTCTCTCCATGATCTGTGTAAAAGAATCCAACAGTTTTCTCCTTCACTCAGCAGTTCCTGTGCTAAATGGTCCTTCAGTGTAAAACGCAATGTTGCAATGTCAAGGTATGACAGCCCGCATCACTGCATCTTAAAAACATAACACAAATACTGTAAAATTTTGCTGGCGTAAAGTAAATATTAAATGTGCAGTAGCAGCCATGACAGGCTAATTAATCCTTGGGATTCTGTGATTTCACCCCACTGCAAATCTTGACAAGTATTTTTTGCCGCAAAGGGGCAGTGAGCGAAACAAAAGGAGCTGTGTTTGGTTGTTTTTGGTGCTGACACGACAACAGTCAAGAGTAACAGATGGGAGTTTGTTGTGTGTGCGTGCGTGTGTGTGTCTGTAGAGTTGGCTACAGGTTGTGTTTGATCCGAATCACAACTGAGGGAGTCTGAGCAGACCTGATCTGTAACTGTCCCGCTTTCTGTCTGTCCGTCTGTCTGGAGGGAGAAGTTTGGGAGATTGTCTGTTTGTTTTATTGTCCGATTTGCTGAGTGGAGCAGACAGTTGTGCCTTTCTGAGGGAAAAAAAAACAAGAGTTATCTGGTTATTGTCTGGAGCTCACAGACTTTTGTTGGTTGTTTTTTGTGAATTAATGTTGTTTCAACCATTCCTTCTGTTTTTCGTGCCTTTTGTATATTTATTACTGTCCATCTGCATATTGTTTGTATTATGAAGAAAACTGTAATGTTCCTTTGTTATAAAACAATGCTGAAGTACATAGTGTTTCTGCTTCTGTGATATTTCTCTGTCGTGTGTTTTGTACTGCACATATGTGGTGGCACACTTCTCAATGTGAAGTCTGGGTAAGTACACTGCATCTTGTGTCCAGAATTGAACAAGCGTGATACAAAGGAGTCCCTCCAATGTGTAGGTTGCAGCTTTCCGCAGAGGTACAGCTGATCCATCTGTGAGCCACAAACCATCAACACCTGATCCTCCTCCATCACCATCAGTGTGGCGTTGCCCAGCGATCACCACTGTATGTGTGATGTCCTCGCGTCGTGCCACATCGTGCTTCCACACTCATACCATTCATTCTAACCTGACCTGTTTCCTGCAGGGAGAGTTTTTTGTTTTGTTTTTTTGTTTGTTTGTTTGTTTTTTTCCGGGGGGGTGGAGGGAGGGGTTGGACTGGCAGGATGGGATGGGACAGGGTGGGGCAGGGTTGGGTAGGGTGGTTTTTCTTCCTGCTCTCTTCCTCCTCTCCCTCCCTCCCTCCCTCCCTCCCTCCCTTCCTCCTCCACCTTGTTTCCTACCTGTGTCTCAATATGATGTTCACCTGTTCCTCTCTGAGTCTTTCTCATTTCCTTGTCATTGTTTTTTGTCCGCTCTGTTGCTCCCCTTCCCCCCCACCTCTCCTTATTCCCCTTTTCTGTTCTGTCTCTCCACCTCTCTGCTTCTCACTGTTGCGATTAACCGGGCTCTGTCTTTATGTCGTATGTCCTTTTAGGCCCACGCCGTGCATCGCTGGCTAATCGATCAGGACAGTAGTGTGAGCTCTGAGATGCCGGATGGCCAAGGAGTATGGCACTATGATGATGAAGTAAATATCTGCAACACGTATATCTGGCTTTTCCTATTTCTATATATCTATATATCTATATGTATATATATATTCTGTATTTATGACCATCTTGTATCTGTCACTTAAAGTTTGTGTCACTGTTGTTGCTCTGCTGTTGTTGTTGTTTTTATCTTTATCTCTCTTGTTTTGTTGTGTGTTGCTTATGGTATCGTAGTTCTGGTTCCTTTGACTTTCTAGTGTTGCTGTTGTGCTGTGAGCTGATTCAGTCAGGTGTCGTGGGATCAGGCTGGAGCTTTTTCTTTGTTCCTGTCCTTGCTTGATGTCTTGTACTAACTTGCTGATTTTAATTTTTTCATTTGGTTGTTTTTTTTTTCTTTTTTGCGTTCTTTCTTTTAGTTCCACATACTTATATATAACATGAGTGTCTATCTGTATCTATATTTACATCTATATCGGTGTCTGTGATTTCTCTGAAATTAATGTTCACGAGCAGCATATTACATGGCAAGAGTCCACGGGCAAAATATAGCTTTGATATAATTTCCATAGACTTCGATACAAGTTTCAACTTCAGTACGTCTGCGTTTCCTGCCACACAAAGTATTTCACACAACACAGGTTTACAGTAGTGATAATAGACAACAGTCCAAGTATTTTTCCTGTGGGTTCTTCTGATTTATAAAATATGCTTGTGTCATTTGTACCACTGTGTTCGTGTTTAGGGTTAAATCAAGGTGTGTGTGTTTGTGTGAGAGAGAGTGAGAGAGAGAGAGCAAAACAGAGAAAGTGTGCGAGAAATATGTGTGTTTGGGTTTTCGGGGGGGTGGGTTGACCTCTTTATCAGTGAGTTTGTGTGCATGCTTTGTTTCCGTCCTCGCATGGCTTCAATTTGTTTATTGGTATAGAATATGATTTGAATGTCCGTCTGTGTTGTGTCTGTGCTTCGGTCTTTGTCTGTGTTTTCCACTGTGGTGTTCCTGTTGACTGCTGTAGATGTTGTGGTTCTGCCTTGCCTTTGCCTGAGCCTTTGATGTGTCGGTGTTGTGTATTGTGCATTCTCCTGTGTCACTGTTTGTCATGTGCTGTGCCTGTGTCTTGTCGTGTTTTATCTGTTTAAACAGTCTGGGATACGTTTGCCAAAGGTTTTATTGCACCTATCTAGCAGATGATCTTGAATCCATTGTCGCTCGATGGAGGAGAGATCATCTAAGTGCAATACGGCTGCTGGGAAACTTGTTCCAGACGACTCTTGCCCCTGATGATTTCCCCTCAAATCCTAGCCCTCCCCCTGCTCTCATGTCAAATACCTAACCTACTCTCCCGATCTCCATATTGCTCCCAAACACTCTGGAGCATTATTGGGTTAACCTTTACTGAAAGTAAACCGTGTAAAAGTGCAGAGACAAAATAACAAATGACTAAAAAAGATGGGGTGAACACATTTAACACAGAATGAAGGTAACATGTAGAAGGCAAGTGGATACATGTAAACTATCATCAGTAACAGTTTTCCCTGGCCATTGGCCCAACACACAACAATATGGAGTATTGTCTTTCCCTCGATGCTCATGAATGCGAGTGCATTGGGCAATTGTATTTTTACTTTTTGTTTTGAATGTTCTTTTCTCTTTTGTGTGAATGGGTGAAAGATGACATTTATTATTTGTTCATTTATCTGTCAGGACTGTGAACTTCATCCTCTTATAACTACTGACCCAATCCTGTTGGGAGTATAGACCCCGTCTAGTGTTCTTCATGATCACTGGTTTACCAATAACATAAAAGTCAGCAAGTGAGTAGGCAGAGTAGAACATAGAGTACGGTGGCCCTGTGTCATTCTGGAAAGGAAATGTGGTGATTGCTCGGCGGGAGCAGAGACATACACAATAAGACAAACACTATGTTTGTGTTCAGAGACAGAGAGAGAGAGAGTGGCGCAGTGAAAGATCGTTCTGAAGACCCCAGTCCCCGTCACTGGCCCTTTGCCAACACAGTATTCGTAAACAGCAGCATAAACCAAATCCCTGCAACAGGGTGTCTGCATCCCCAACTAGTGTTTACTAGAGAGTGATACAGTATTCCTTCTGTTACTGCCCCAGCCCTGCATCTTAAGTTATTACAACTTTTTAATTTTAATTTTTGTATCTCCAGCCAATGAACCTATCAAACAAACATCAACAAATATGAGGGGTCAGGTGACCAAAAGTGTTTTACCCATAAACTACCATTATAAAGTGACATCTTTAAATCTGATGACAGGAGAACAAGGTCAATTACTAGTCTTTGTATAACGAACTTTTAATCCATGAAGGTTTTATCCATGGCAAACTGTGACAGATGTTTACAACTGATGATTTGGCTAATGATTTTACCCTTTAGCTTTTGTTTTCACTTCACTTCTGACTGCTCGCGTTTATTACCCAGTTGAACACCTGGTTTTAGCCGGGTCGCTGAGTTCAGAGATCTTAGCAGTTAATGTGGTGGAAAAAAAATATTATCATAACCAAGAAGAAGCAAATGGCCAAAGCTGTGAAAATCACAACCTAAGTTGTAATACACCATAAGTTCCCTCCAGCTTAATTTTATTATTCTCTGCTTTGGGAACTGGGTAAGTCCAAAAGCATTTAGTATAATGCAGATTGGCCAGTCAGCATCTTCGTGATTGAAACTCTCACCACCCCTCAAACTGGCCGCACAAACCATGACTCTTTCCCTGAGGGCTGATTTAATTCACACAAAAATCTAACGCTTCATCAAATGCCCCATCCTACCCCACCCCCTCCTGTAACACAGAATTGTGAGATGTCAGAGGTCTGTGTAAAGGCGCCGTCCCCTTTGCCACCATTAATAGTTAGTGGTCCTGGAGAATATCCCCTATCATCCCGCAGTTCTAATTACCCCTCAGTGAGTCCTTGGAGACAGATGCTCAGGGAGCCAAGCCCCATTTGTCACAGTACGGCTGCATGGCAGACTCAATATGAAAAAAAAGCAAACTGTCACACTCTGCACTGTCACATAAATTCTCCCCCGTCTCAGTTTCTCTGTTCCAGCTGCTCCCCAGCCCACTGTAGATGCAGACTACATTAGGAAGCCCATTCATGTCCAGCCACCAGCAGTTGGCTGTAATTTGTTTCGGCTAGGGGGGCAGAGTTTAATTTACATGTGAAAGGCCATGGCGTATTCAGATATTGTAACTCTCATTTTTGTCCCAGGGTTATTGATACCAGCTTCACAGAATTCAGATTAAAGGTAGAGGGGGCTTCACTGCCATTGTGCAACACTGCAAAAGTCGTGTAATAATGTCTCAGTTGGCCAGAAACCAAGTTTAGGAAGAAGACAGGAGAGCAGGATTCTCCTCATCTCGCTGACCCATTAGAAACTGATGTTTTCTGGCTTTTTGCAACAGTGAGACGCCTCAAGGGAACAATATGGCCTACAAAGAATACTTTAAATGGAGCCATCCAAAGTAACTATAACCTAAATGGCTTTATAAATGCAGGCCACACCTCCTGTACAGTATTGGTTCACTAAACTCAAGAAGTCATTATATTGCAGCAAAAAAGCATTGTAGGTGGCAAAAACTGAGGGAATATAGTTATAAGTTCTGTGAAATGTATATAAGAAAGAGAACAATATGTCTTAGTCAGTACAAAGATAAATGCATAAAGCTGATCTTGGCACAAATGAGAGGGCAAATATAAAAGTGATGATGTGCTGCTTTCGTCATATGAACAAAAATGTTGTGCGGATATTACAAGTTCAACCTGGTCAACATCCAATGAACTGTTTCAGGATTGTAGTTATGAGTAGACGGTAGAAATCAATATGTATTTGTATTTTCACAAAGCATTGGAGATGCACTGAGTCAGTTTCTAGCTGCTAACACAGGAGGATTTAAGGAAGCGATATCCAGACTTTCTCACTTTACAACAATCAAATTATACCTTTTTACTTTTTTGTTCCTCTGACTTCCTGAACTTACTCACGATTTTATTTCACCGTTATGTTTTTCATTTGTTTTAATTTAACTCAGTGTTATTCGCCTTCGGTTTATTCATGATTTGAGTTTCTTTACCCACATTTTCTACGTCTAAATCAGTTTACGTGACAGTTTTTTACTTTAATTGACCTTTAAACAGCACCGTTTGTTTTTCCTTTTCCACTGAAATCCTAAGACACTTTAGTTATCATCAGTTTTAGGTTTTTTTTGTGTGTTTACTTGAAAAAAGAGAAACTGAGCGACAATCAATGTGCATGCATGCGTGCATGTGCATGTGTTTTAGGTGAATGCGCAGAGTGCATGATAAAGGTGGACGTATACTCCAAAAGAAGTGCTGGTCGCAAAGTCTGAAAGCTGTAGAAAACTTCTTTGATCGGCCAGCTATGTAAACAGTAGGTGTAAAAATGTGCACAGGTCCAAGTCCCCTACAGTTCTCCCCACATTCATGCTGCCACCCTGTCCACATGAGCAGTGTTGAAGACCAGGTTGGCTGTCTGACGACAGACAGGCCAGGACAGCTCAGTGTTTCACAGACAAACTCTGTCTGCTCAGCGTTTCCAAGTTAAACCTCCAGAGTTCATGTTAAGCACAGACTGGAACAAGAAAATCAAATATCTCTACAACCTGTACCTGTAATATGTCATTTTTATTGTTTTAATTCGATTATTGGCCACAGTTTTACTTTTATATATCATTGACTCTCCAGAATAACCTGCCAACAATAGGGCAAACTGTGCCTTTACTTTGTAATTTTAAGGTCATATCCAGTTTTCTCTTGTGTTTTAACCAAAACCTCCAGATCATTAAAGTGCCTTTTTAAAATGGCATTTTCATACAGCCTGCCACCATTACACCTCAAACCAAAGGTTGCTATCAGGAGCTATTAATATAGAGTAATATAGAGTCATTAAAAGTCTTATACTGGATTACTGGATTGTAGTGCAGCACACCACTACCAGGAGTCAGGGGTATAGATAAAGTGATGAAAACAGCACGTTGTCAAAGTGAGATCTGAAGATACAGATTCCTGGTTTGGGTGAATGATGCAGAGTATATAAGATAATTCAAGACATGGACATTGTAAACAATGTATGACTGTAATTTTAATGTTGGTTGTAATTCCAATGTTTAACAGAAGTATTTATGTTTTAGGCCCACCTCGCCCTGAACTCTTAGTATGCAGGTGTAAATGAGCTTGGCCCAAACACATCACTACCTTGGGACCCATCAGGTTTTGGCTGAGTTGCACCTCTGCTACTGATATCCTCTTTCAATGTCTATTGCACCGTCTTTTTATAATTTGCCCACCTCTTCTTGGACACCAGCATCTCACACCCACTTTAAATGTGTTATTAAGAAAAAGTTCAAACACATATACTTGGCCTCCCCTACATGGTCGAACGACGAGTTGCACGACCTTTTTCAGTTTGAGTATACCGCTGCCTGGACTGTACGCCTGCATATGGAAGGTTGCTGTGAGCTGCATATATGTGTGATGACCATGAGTGAGTGTATGTTATGCACCTGCATGCACTGGACTGTAGGTGAATGCGTGTGTGCGTGTTGATGCGGATGTGTATTTAAGAGTGTATGTTTGTATCTGTGTGTGTGTGTGTGTGTGTGTGTGTGTGTGTGTGTGTGTGTGGCAGCATTAAAGTAGTTGAATGGAGGCAGTTGAGTAATTGGCGTCAGTTTTATCATCTTTCTTTTGACTTCGCTTGTACTGATTGATGAGAGCATCTCCCTTGATTGCTTGTATTTAATATTTATTAGCATATCAATCTCGGATACAGCAGGCTGCTCAGCACCTGGCCCCTGAGGCAGCAAATATTAACTGTCATAAATATTAACTATCAAATATGTATTTCTTTGTTCATTAAGAGCTGTCCATACATTGAAGTCTGAATGTGTCCCTCTTTACTGCAGTCAGCCACTCTGTTGCTTCAGTGTAGATAACATGATGATAGAAGGTGTGTGTGTGTGTGTGTGTGTGTGTGTGTAATCACAGTCTGACTCAGCAAGGCTGTGCAGATGAAGATGCCATCATGACTGTCAAGACTGTGGAAGAAGATACTGTACACACACCCATTGAGGCGCACACTCGGTAACGTTCCCCAGGCGAATTTATTTATCATCACAGTCACCACTGTACCCAAGGCGTCCACCCTTCTCTCCGCTGTGCCGTGTACTTCTTGCTCTTTCCATCCATCTCGTCTTTCATCTTTTCATTCTTGGCCTGTTTCCTGGCCGCTTCCACTCTTTATGGTGAGAAATGAGGCTGCTGCTGCACTGAGGCAAGCCGAAACAAATGTTTGGAAATGCCACCGTCCCCATAAAAATGGTAATGACATACTGTAAGGCTTACAGCTGACATATACACAGACTTTAAACCAAGTGCACTGAGAACAATATAACGCAGAGAGGCAAAGCATCCATAGTGTCCCACATAGGGTCTCCCTCAAAGTTTGTTTGAAAAAACATTTTCTTGTAAAGAACACTGCATTAATGCGTTCATTTTGTTGTTTGGTGTTATTCTTTTCTTCCTACCAATTACAGCTGTCCTCTAACTGGACATGACATTGAGATATCTACATAGAGCCAAACCAATACATCAGCCAGCCCAATATTATAGACTGATTAATATATTCATATTGGTGTATGTGTCAGCTGATAATTAACAATAGTAATATCACAATTAACATAATTCATTTCATTTTCAAAAATTCAGGCTTACCTACAAAACACATTAGTTAATGTTTATTGTAACTTTTAAAATAAAGTTTTATAGCGTGCATTTCTTTATTTGAATCTCATTTTTTCTGTTGTTTATAGTTGTTCATTTGATTTCTGGTGAAATTTACTCTTTGCTGTAGCTTTATTTTTCAACTGTAAAATGTCTGACTCAGTATCTTGGTCACAACTTTTTAACATTCAAATTTAAGGGGTTCAAAAAAAAAAAAAAAAAAAAAAAAAAGATAGCCCCTGATATAGTTATCTGATTTTTCTATTCTTATTTATTATTATTCTTATTTATTTTATTAACTCAAACATAAATGTGTGTTATCAGCCTCAGAAGTCCAGTATTGGTCGNAAAAAAAAAAAAAAAGATAGCCCCTGATATAGTTATCTGATTTTTCTATTCTTATTTATTATTATTCTTATTTATTTTATTAACTCAAACATAAATGTGTGTTATCAGCCTCAGAAGTCCAGTATTGGTCGGGCTCTAATCTGCAGCGCAGTTATAGTTGTGATTCGTACAGTAGAACAAGATTTTTTACCTTTTGTAAAACCAGCGATTAAAATGGATATGTGTCCTTAAGAATAAAATGAAGGGAGTTTCCTTCTAGACTCAAAAGTTTTGATGTTCAAATGTAACACAAATGTGCCTGTTGAGTAAGGAGGTGCTAACCTCACTCTGTCTTTGCTGGAAAGCATCGGCACTGTTGCTACCGCTGTAGTTTTTACAGACCTAAGAGCGTTGAGTCACATCATAGAGAGGTGGTATGTAATAATAAAACAGAAGGGTGACGTTTTCCTTTGTGCCGTACTCCTTCCTCAAAGGAAACAGTACAGTTCATATTCCCGGGGGACTGAAAGTAGAATTGCATTATGTCCCACTTTAACAGAGTCATGTCGACAATGGCAGGTGAACTCTTAGTGGAGTCTCATAGTTTCAGGACAGTGCATTAGGACTGAATAGAGTCTGAAAACTTGGGCCTGCTGTATTAACCAGTCCGATTGAATTATGGTCTGGCTGCTCAGATCCTGCCTGATGCTGACTCAAGCCCAGTTGTGACTGATGGTTAGAGCCGTTGTTTTAAATTATGGAGTCTGTGTTCTCAGCTACTGCTCAGATATTGCATACATACAAGAGAGAAAGACATGGAGACACATTCTCTCCACAGTGATGCCCTTTCTCCTCTTGCACATCTTCACTCTGAATTTCCCCATCTCTACCTCTCCACTTATGAAGATTAATGGGAGCCTGGCTCTGCACAGACGTATTGCTGCTGTCATTCTTCTCTATTGCCTTCATCTTTCCTGCTCTCCTCCCTCGTCTAGTATTTCTAACTCCCTGTTTTTGTCTTCCACAGGTCGGTCTGCCTTTGTCACATTGAGGCGCATGTGCATTTGTTGAGGCCTCTTTGTCTACCGTATGTATGATATTATGTATATGTGAGTGAGCCACTACGTGTGCTCTGGCATGTGATATGTAATCTGTCTGCAGAAGAAAGGCAGTTTTAACAGCCGCTGCTGTTAATGCTGAGTTAAATCACGCCTTTGACAGTTCAGAGGCCAGACAAGCTTAATGTAGTTTGTGAAGAGGAGCTGAAGCACAGGATAAGAGGTTGAATGTGTGCGTGTGTGTGCGTGTGTGTGAGTGAGTGTATGTGAGTTTTGTGCCAGGGCTGCAGTAATCAGCCCGGCCCAGCCCATACTCTCTTGGAAGCTGCTGCAGGCTAATACTGCAGAGTCCCACGCTGCCACTAGAGGGCCATTATGCCAACATAGAAGCATCTTTAAAACATTTGAATTCAAAACTTGGGATAATGTACGGAGTATTTAATTTTTAATTGATCATCCTACACCTGTTCCCTGCTTTGGAAACCAGGCTATTCAAATAAGTTGTAGGTGTAATACACACAATACACAGTTATTTTTATACTGGATGTTTATTTTTTTTTCCCTTTTATCTCCATATTAATCATGTCCAGTTCCCATGTGAACTGTAACCGGGCCGTTGCTTGGTTACCTCTCCCTCTGTTGTCCTGGAGAGTGCGTAGATTATTGTATACCTGCAGTTATTTACATGTCTCCAGCCATTTCTTTTTTTTTTTTTTTACCTCAGTGAAGATGTTTAAAAGCAGGATGAACAGCACAAAGAGTTTCATGCTTTCCTCCCATATCCTCCCCTCCACTGAACAGTCAAACCGATCAACCTGCATTGGTTTTGCTGAAGGATGGACATGAGACATGATGCCCACCTGGCTTCCCACCCAGGAACTTTGTTCATTTGGTTAACCAAAGCGTCAAGCAAAGCTGGAAATATTGCAGCTTCAGCTCAGACCTGCACCACACTTTGAGATGGAGGTGACGCACGATCGAATTTCATCTGTGGCCACCCAGATGTCTGTTATATTTTCGATACTTAAACCCTTAATATATATTTGTTTCATCTGTGTGGTTTTAGGCTGCATGTGAGAGGCAGTGAGAATTTGCTGGAGAAAGACAGCTGACAGACGACCAGTGTTTATGTTGATTCCTCCCCCACCTTTTCAACTATAGTCTCTGTTCTCTGAGACATCAGGACACGGGCAATAAACCACCACAAGCGGCACACGTGGACAGCTGTAGCCCTTTATCCTGCCAACAAGAGGGGCTCGACACAGGGTGCAGAGGGCACGTCTGTCCCAAACCTAAATCAACTCTGTTACAAAACTGGAGTGTGGCCTATACGTTATAATGACCTGAAACCACACTGGGCCACAGACTCTGACAGTCACTGCCTGCTCAAGAGAATATATGAGAATCCATGTTTGCATGCTAGCGCAGAGTTACAGTCTAGATATTCATGATGCTGTGAGCTTCAGTCCAGCCCACCTACATCATATGCAAGCCTGATGCCTATTTTGTGCCATCTTTTTTCTGCTTCAGAACTTAAAAACTCTGAAGCAGAGATGTTTTAAGACTAATTTGTGTCTTATATATTTTTTCCATTAAGTTACTCAGTACAAAATTCTATTCCATTTCACCTACTCTTCTCCTGAAAAACCTTGAATCTAGTAAAAAAAACTGTAGAAAAAATTCATTTGAAAAGGTTAAAGGGGTCATGTTTTTTCTAGTCTATCTTAAAACAATAGGTCCCTATATGTATGGGTATGAAGCAGTTTTTTCTTGCTGTAATCATTTCTCATGGTCATGTTTCCCATGGAAGTGATGGAGGATATAAAATCCACATTCCTTGTTCTGTGTAAAAATGTATTCCAGAGTATCTTCTAAGTTGGTCTTTTTAACATCAATTGTTAATGTTTCTATAGTCAGTGTTTCTGTGCTGAGCTGTGGCAAAAGTACTAAAAAGACTAACCATACTCGCTTGATTTGTTTAACTGAACCCTCATAGTAGCTCCAGATAAACTTCTGAATACATCCTTACACAGAATGAGGACTGATGTTCCCGATCACTTACACTGGGTTTTAGAAATAGATCTCTTAATGGCCAGTGTGAACAGGATTAGTGATTACAGCAAGGGCACCTGTTGTTTTAACCAGAGGTCAAAGTTTCCACATGACACTTGCATAAGTTACATATTGAACATTATAGGCCCCCAAACTGGTTTTGGTCACACAGTCCTGCATGTACACACACATTTTAAACTGAAATGCATCATTCTGCACAGTGATGCTCAAACATCGAAGTGAAGTCACATTAAGCGATTCTACATCAAGAAGCTGTTATCAAGTAGGACTAATGATGACTTCTCATGCAGGCTGAGCCAGAGGAGGTTTATGTCAGAGGGGAAGAGTTGCTGTCCCTTTCCATGGAGGACCACAGGATAATTTGTCATGTCTTCATGGACATTAGTGTCCGAAGTTCCCTGCCCCACATTCTTTGGCAGCAGAGCTCTCATCACTGTCCAAACTCAATACTGTGGACAGGAGAGACGTCCCACGTGATGTTTTTGCCCAGGTCACGGTCCAGTGGCACTGAGTAGTGCGTAGCCTTCTTTCTACATTGCCCCCTCCTTCCCTTCTCCTACAAGCATTTATCTCTCTGCATGGTTTTGGCAGCGATGTGCTTTTCCCAGCATTTAGCCAGGAGAGGGAGAGAGGAGGGGAGAGGTAGAGAAAAGGAGGCCTTTTCAAGCAGGGAATGACGGACGCTTTATTAAAAGAGGCAGGGCCTTTTGAGAGGCTGGCCCCTCCGTCCTTCCCCCCGCCCCGTGTGTCTGGCCCATTGTCACGGGGCGGTGGCAGCAACCCCCCCGCCAAGCGCTTTGTCACTGTAAGTCACCTCACAGACCGAAACAGACCCGCTCCGAAAAACACACCCATTCTCCACAGTAACTCTACGCTATTTTGGTATTGCCTGGTCCGTGAAAAAAAATGATTGTCTGCCTGTCACAAAACATACAGGAGACACAGAGACGGGCGTGACGTGTTGGTAAGAAGGGACAGGAGAAAGGAGGGATAAAGTTTGGGTGACAGAGTGTTGGGGTGCAACAAAACCTGAAAGGTGGAGAGGATAGATGAGGTGGAGAGCAGAACATAGACTGTGATGGAGGGTAGAAGAAGAGAACGATGGACATAAAGGAGAAGAAAAATAAAAGGGATTTGAGGCAGAGTTAGAAATATAAAGTTAGAGAAAATGGAAGAAAGTAGCCAAAAATGAACCAGGATGTAGGCAGGAAACCCATGGTGAGAGTGTGGGGCACCCGTTTGTTTTTGTGTCCGTGTGAAATGTGTGTCTTTAGATACAGGCAGCATTCCTCCAGAGATAAACCCTTGGGCCCCCGTCCCCTCAACCCCCACCCTCCTCAATCTCTCCACCCACCATGCTTACTCAAGTGTGTGCGTCTGGGCGGGCGTGTGTGTGTGTGTATGTGTGTGTATGTGTGTGTGTGTGTGTGTGTTCGTGTTTACGTTGGACGGGGGTCTGCGTGCTCTGTACCGCAGCACTTGCAGGGGGCAACAGAAAAGACAGCTGTGAGTTTGAGAGAAACAGAAAACGTAAGAAAGAGAGAGTGGAGGGCCAACAGGCATGCCAGTCAAGACCGTCACTTTTGGAGTGAGTACCACAAACTCTGCTGTTCTCCGTCTCCTCTTCACCTTCCTCCCTCTATACGCTCTCACTTCATCTCTTTTCCTGTCACTCTCGCTGTCTCTTCATATTATCTCTCTCTACCAGTACACTTCTCCATCACTCTTGTTTTATTGCTGTCTTTTTTTGCAATGTTTTGTTCTGCTATAAAAACCTCGGTTGCATTTTCTCAGATTTAATGCACCTGCCGATGCTCCCTGTCTTTATCCTTTCACATCAGACAGTGATGGGCCAAGACTTTTGTCACTGGCTTTGTTCCCGGTTTTAAATCCATTTTTCTTTCAAATGTACTTTGTCTCTAACACATGAATATTGATGTATTGGTATTTACTTTTCATCCATTTTGTTAAAGTTCTTTTTTTATTTAGTGAATGCCTCTCTGTGTTTGCTCTGTTTACTAAGTAGCATTCTTGTTCTCCATCCCTTCACATCCACTGTTTTGGAGACTTCCCCCTGGCTTCGCTTTCACTGCTCGTTCTTGTTTTCGGTCCTGAATATGCCCTCATCTTTCAGTATAACACTGAAAGAGAAAAATGAGAGAGATGCAGGTCATGGAGATTTAAATACAGGTCCTGCTTAATAAGAAAGCCATTTGTCACTTTCTTATTGCAGACTAACTTCTTATGATTTTTATCAAAACTCAAATGAAGCAATGGAGCATTAAAAACACATAGCAAGTCATTGCATACAGACTCAAACATAAACGCACTTGATCAAACTCTTCAGTCGGAGCCTCCCATAGGGAGGGAGCTTGATTGCTTGGGGGTATCTTTGAAAGTTGTGATGCATGTGCATCCAAGATTAGTGTAAGTGCGTAAGTGTGTGGGTGTGTATCATGTTCAGTTTTCCTCCTTAATCTCGTTTTTGACTTTATTTGTTCCTCTGTTTGATGTTCAGATTGTATGATGTCAACTAGGATTAGCTGTGGTAAGTAAACTAGAGGTCAGTAAACTGATTAGTGGGTCAATTAATGAGATTCTTTCAGCGCGGCTTCACTGAAGACTATAGACTATTTAATCTACTGAGCCAGCAGGCAAAACAGGACACGCGATCACAAGGCCCTGCTGTATGTGCATGTGCGTGTGTACGAGTGCCAATTTTGTATCAACCAGAGTTTACCTGGGGTTAATAGCAGAAGCAGTTTGTGTGAGGTTTTACTGTAGATGATGCAACTTGTAGAAATGCTCCACTGCAGTCAATTTACAATGCTGTCAGTAGTTTATTCATCTCAGAGTCCACTGTTGTCTGAAACCTTTCACTTCTTGCAGTATTTCACCCTTGTTTTTTTAGTTCCTCCCAAAGATAGGAGAAATTTGCAAGTAAACAGATCAACTTAACAACAGGAAAACATGGCCAATAGTCAATTTCAATAGCCAGGACAGCGCTGTATAACTGAGAGGAACAGTGAGAAGCGGAGGAAGAAGTACTCTGTACTTAATTCTGTTCTGAGGTAAAATTACCAATACTAAAATCACACTTAAAGTCCTTAAAGTATCAAAAGTAACAGTAATCATCATACAGAACATGCAAACAGCATTTTAATGTTGTAGCAGGTGGAAGTTGAACTACTTTGTTTCACTGTTGACTAGTTAAATTTATAACAAAACATTTCATAAAAGAATCACATGTAAAAGCTTAATCAGAAGAAGTAGCGAGTCTCTGTAGCAGTCAGATAAATGTACTGGAGTAGTGTAAAGTATCATAAAATAGAAACAACATTGAGGTAGAATGTTTAAGTACCTCAAAAAGTTTACTTACGGTCAATATTTCAATAATTGTACTTAATTACTTTCCACCACTGCAAAAAAGTTGCTCACAATACAATACCTCTGATTTTTTTCTTTAGCTATTTTAGCAGGTGTGATGCTGAAGTATTATTCTGTTTACAGTGTAGATATAACCACAGTTATATGAAGCTTCACAGTGCTAGAATTTAGTTTTATAGATTTAAGATCAGTCCAATATCTGGACTGAAGTTACTTATATTCTTATATATGATCTAATCTTTCTGTCCCTCGAGCAGTTATATTCTCTACTGTTGTGTTATTGTGCAGTTAAACACAGGTTGTTTACCATATCCTGATCCTATCCTCCATAGGTTTCAAACCCTATCTCCACCGATTGGCTTTCACCCTCTTTGTCATCCCCACAAGAGATCACAGTAACCATGACAATCTCATCTACAAGCGCAGAGGCTGCAGCAGGGCAAAATATAAAGAGACAATCAATGAGTACGGCAGGGACAAACAGTGGGATACGGAGGGCCGGGGGGAGGGGGGTGGGAGTGTGAGAAAGTAAATAGTAAAAATGGGACAAGACGCTTCGCCACATATAGGGGATAGAAGCAGACAGGCAAATGGTTGGACAGACAGGCAGATTTACATACAGACAGACAGTGTTGAGTGGGGGAATGTAACAGCTTCATCCCAGTGGCCCCACTCGCCTGCTTCCTGTAAATGTGTCCATAGCTGAGCGGTCCCATGGGTCTCAGGCTGACTGACTCTACACTTACTACATCTCTGTAGCCGGAAACAGCTCGCTGCCCGCTCAACCTCTTCAAGCAGCCTGAGAGATGAAGGCGGCGATGGAGGCCAGAGAAAAAAGGACAAAGAACGAAAATCAATTTCTAGAACAAATGCAAGTCAGCAGAAATGGGTGATGGAATAGCTGTTTAAGCACTCTGCAGGAATTTCCATATCCGCCGTTCAGTGTTCCCCTACAATGTATAGAAACCGTCCAATCACATTGTTTGGTTTAAATACATAGAGATATTGAGTTTAGCAGGGGAAAATAACTGTTAGTTTGGTGGGTTTGCACAATTTATGTTGTTTAAAGTTCAGGAAATTATTGCAAGTAAAGTAGGAATTGTGATACACTGAACATACGTATGCACCTTATTTCCACCTTTCTGCCGGGTGTACAAAGAGCTGCCGTGGCACTTAAAATATTCATGATTTGCACCTGGTGCTGTGTCAGCAAATTCATGTTGTTGTGTGTGTTTGTGTGTGTGTGTGTGTGAGTGAGAGAGAGAGAGAGAGAAAAGGAGAGAGGGGATGGGTTGCTCTCTGTATTGTGAATTTTATGTTAATTTTAATAGAAATGCTGAGATTCTATGAAGCAGATAATACTTCCATATCCCAGAAGGATCACCCTGATCTTTGACACAGAAATTCTCACATTGACATTCAGTGGAAGACCTCCAGGATTTGTCTCTCAGTTGCATTGGTGAAATAGTCCTGGATTCAATTTCACCAGCAATGAGACCTTTTCAGATTTATAACCTGTCTAGACTGTTAGGAGGAACACATTACTTTAAACCAATGGTTCCCAAGATAAGTCTAGGGTTAAAAGGGATTAATGGTATGAGAAAAAAGTATATTTCTGTGACACAATTTTTTTTTTTTTTTACAGCTTTTCTATCTTCCTGCTTTTTTTGGTTGGATTTTTGTTCTTGTGCAATGCTGTCGTGTCTTCAAAAATCCCTGAAATTAAACAATCTGAGAAGGAAAAATTCTTAGGTTGAACTGCTTAGTGTAAGCCCTCACCTGTGGTGAGGCACTATAAGTAGATATTGCCTCAAGTTAAAAAAAAAAAAAAAAGTTTGGAGCCCCTGACTTAAAACTGTTTCTCGAACTGGGCAACAAATATATTTCTGCTTGATCCATATGAATATAGTATAATAATGAGGCAGAAACTGTGAGTCATTGTCTTTGGCGTCACAATAATCAGCATCTTTGCTAAAATCACAAGAAATCCCCCAGAAATTTGTCAACTTGCAACTGATATAACGGTAGAAGCAGTTAAATAAACCTTTTGCTGTTGCTGGCGTAAAGTGACACTAGTGACCATCTGATGAAGCCAGTTTGTTTTCCAAATTGCTGTTATATCAACAAAGGCAGGCGAGAAAAGAAGCTACTGTGATGGCAGTACAGCATTACAGTATCTGGAAGTAATCTTGCATACAGCCACTGCAAAGAGATAGAGTGGGAACAGTTTACACAGAGATTTAACACAGATGGAGAGATAACATAGTGAAGTTATAACAGCCATTTTCGAGCCCACTGTGAACACATGACTGCGTGTTCTCAAATCCATTACAATTAGATCACAAACACAGTTTCTACTGCTTTCTACTCTCCGGTTTCCCTGTCTTCCCATTCCTGCCTCACATTGTCTTATTTCTCCCCCTTCACACACACAAACACACACAGTCGATCTGATCCCACCGCAAATCGTCACAAACACACACCATCGGTCTTTTGTTGGAAAATCATGATTCTTTAGGTCTAGCCGTGCCACCGTGATCTCAGGCATTCCTCGTCGTGCACACAAACACATACATATGTACACGTTGAGTTTTCGAGCACTGCAGTCCACTGGCGAGGAGGTGATGTCATTCTGTCTGCTGCAGCACCAGCAGAGGAGGCAAGCGAGGGGGGAGAGAGAGAAATGTAAGAAGCAGGGGATGGAGGAGGGAAAGAAGGCAACAGGAAGGAAAAACTGAGATAAACATGAGAAGAAGAGAGTTCAGAAGAGAGGATTTTCTGTGATGAGATAGGGAATCATTTTACTTGGTAATTTTGAGCTTCATTATCAGGAGCCTTGAACTGTCTCCGCCTGAGGACAGCTGCACAGATGCACATTGCAGGACAGTGTGTGTTGATACTGCTCATGTTAACCATGAAGCTGCTGAGCAGGTTATTGTCTTGTCTCTTTTCCTCCAAACAGTATGATTAATGTGCTCGCTCATTTTTTGCTCAGCTCCAGACCCCGGAGCTTGTCCATTCTCTATGGGGATAATCAGAGAGGGACTCATTCATCTAAATCACACCAAAGTCCAGCAAAAACGTAGAGGAGGAATTATACCACAGAGCGTTTTTAGACTGCTCTGTATGTGTGTGCTTCCACTGCTGTGTGCATGTGCGCCGTACCTGTTTACGAGTTAGTGGATGGGTGTGGTTCCCCTGCATCCTTATCTCACCACACCACGCACTCACTTCTTGACGCAAGCAGATCCACACAGAAACATGCAGACACGCACATGAGAATGCAGGACTGATCACTAGGAAAGTGTCACCATGGAGAGAGAGAGAGAATTTGCTGTAACCGGCGACATCTCACTTGAGTCTTTTCTGGAGGGATTATAGTGTGAGTCTCTGTCGTCTTATAAACTTTCAGGAGGCTGTTTCTGTGGTGCAGTGCTTTGAGTCCAGGGGGATGGGTCGCCTGTAGAGGGGCCTCAGTTGGGGTCACCATGGCGTTACCATGCTGCCATTTGCTTTCAGACCATGTATATTATGTTAAGTTGTGGTTGTCTTTGCATCAGCTGTATTTGCTCTGACTTTGATGGAAGGATTTTTCTTGTCTCACCATGGCAGAGTCTGCAAACATCAGATACAACAGTCTGCACTCTGCTACCCTGTGCAGAGCTTGTGTTCCTGATTTTTATATTTAGCTTTTACATCCAAAATTTACTCAAGTCTAACAGTATGAGAAAAGTCTGTTTTTCCAATTATGAAACTTGAAATCCATTTATAGATATTTTAGGGATGCTGTATCCCAGTATGGTAATCATAACTATTGTGACAGGTGTGTGTGTGTGTGTGTGTGTGTGTGTGTGTGTGTGTGTGTGTGTGTGTGTGTGTGTGTGTGTGTGTGTGTGTGTGTGTGGGTGGGTGGGTGTGTACAGGGGTCAGTTCGTTGCAGTCTAGATGGAGGAGGGCTTTAGCTTATCATCTTCTTCAAAGTGAAAGTGAATGAGAAAGTCTATGGGAGGAAAATAGTACCAATACAACCGTAGCAACTGTAAGTAAATAAAACCATTAACTGAGACGACTGAACTAGAGACAGTAGCTCAGAGACTTTACAATATGTCTTGAAATACCTCTATATGTTTTTGTACCTCTTTTGACTCTTTTGAGTGTTTCTTGTATCTTAAAGTAAGTCTAAATATCATATGGTAGATTTATAAATGCAGTTTTTTACTTTACAGTACATCCAATGTTCTGTTTTTATTACTTTTTTGTGTGTGTGAATGTCCTGTGTGTGTGTGTGTGTGTGTGTGTGTGTGTGTGTGTGTGTGTGTGTGTGTGAGTGACTCAGAGGCTTTGTACTGCAGAGTAATATGCCTCTCAATTATCTGTGAGCGAAAGCTAAAACAAAACCATTTATTGGAGAGAATGGCTATGACTCAGAGGCAAGTGGCTCCGTGTGAGTCTGTGAACTCGCACAAAGCCCAGGATTTATTACTTTACACACAGGATGTTGTGTACTATATGACGTTCATCTGATAAGTGGAAACGTTGCCATTGTACAATTTTTTTTTTTTTATACCAGACATGAAGAACAAGAATTGCAGACTGTCAGAAACTTTGCTACTTCAGTCAGCTGGAAAGTTTTCTGTTTCCCTGCCGTCGCCCTCACTTCTTTTTTTTCAAAGTGACCTCTCTCTCTTTGCACAGCACTGTGCCACTGGTGTCATGCTGAGTGTGGGTTGTGTCATTTGTTGCTATGCCTTTACTCCAGGCATGTGGATCTTTTCTCTTTTTTACCCAGGCTCACTCCCTCTCTGTCAAAAGAGGACCGACAACAGTGTCACAACAATAGACAACACAATCTTAAGGCACTATGTTATCAAGTTAAGGAAAGCAGTTTCTTTGGTGTTTTGGTGTGTGGCAGCATTTAAGAAATCAGAGGTTTGCAAATGAATTTAATCTCTGCATTTTGTGCGTGAAAACATGCACAGAATGACTGGATGGCTGTTGATTCTCCTGACCAGCATTTTGAGATAGCTGGTGAGATGGAGGGAGGGGATGATGTCGGGAGGGGATGGGTACGGGGAGAGGGGAGATTATGTAAATGAAATCAAAAGGTGCAGGGTTTGCCGCAGTCAAGTTTCTCCGTGTGGTTTTCCCTCAGTTGCTCCCGTTCTCCTCCTCTCCTCTCCCTCGCTCTCCCCCTGTGCCGCATGAGTGATCCTGTTTCAGCAGCACCCCTGGCTGCCTGGGAGAGGCATGAAGCCCTCAGACACAAACAAAACACAGACAAAAACACTAGACGTGCCATGAGCTGGCCCGTGAGCCAGGACTCGCCAATCCCTCTCTCTCTCTCTCTCTCTCTCTCCTTTCTCCATTCACCTTGTGTCTCTTTCTCTCTCTTTCATTCACACACATAAACCCAGAGACCAACACAGCCGACACACCAGAGACTGTCTGTGTAGTATAATCACACTTGCCTTATCACCAGAGTACAGAGCAGCAGGTAGACTTATGGACATATCTTTTTAGAGGTTTTGTGGAACTGAGAGACCAGTTCACACTAAGAGGGGAGTCTATGTACTGCTATTACTTCACTGGCGTTCCCACCACAACCTCAAACACACAAATTTCAAGGTGCAAATGCAGATTTTTGAACTGCACTCGCCAAAATACCAGGGGAGGAAATGAAATGAGAGGAAAACTGATGGGTAACCGCCATCTTGCTACTGAACGTTTTCAGTTTTACATGCTTTTATTTCTAAAAATAATAACCAAACTCTGTCTCCCTCTCCACTTTTCCTCTCTATTCCTCTACTTTATGTGTCTCTCACTTTCTCTTATACCCCTTACCCCCCCCCCCCCCTCTCGTTCCCTCTCTCTGTTTCACTTGCAGGCAGATGCTGGCAACAGTTTTCTCCGAGCGGCCCGTTCTGGCAACTTGGACAAGGCCCTGGAACATATCAAAAATGGCATTGATATAAATACAGCCAATCAGGTGAGAGAGCTGCACATTCCCTAAGTTATAGCTTCGGACCGGCAAGCTCATTTAACTATCAGCCAGTGATTTTTATTTATTTTGTACTTGCCACTCTTGTCCTTTTATTCAAGTCGGGTAGTTTTGCTCATCTGCAAAAATGATCTTCAGTTGTACTGCGTAATAGTGCATGGCAAGAATAGAAATAGAAATATTTGAGTGTTCATTTGCCCACAGTCGAATCCTGCCAGGGTTTAGTATTCTGTCTCTCTATCTGCTTTCTAGCTGATTAAATTAAAATTCAGGAGGTGGGTGTGCTGCCTGCTTCTAATTCAAAAAAAGAACAACAATGTGTGAATGGAAACAGCGGTACAATTTCACTAATGGCGCTAAGTTATAAGTCATGGAGTTAGTTATAAACCAAATATATAGTTTCATTTAGGATCTAATTCATAATCATTTGTTTATTTCATTATTTTCTGCTCAAATATTGTCCATGTATACCACCATTTGTTGTATCATTATTTCTATATAAATGTGTTTTGAGTGTCCAGTGTGCATGATGTGTCTGAAGTTACCACTGTGCTGTTATATGCCCATTCATCTGCCTGTGCACTCAGTCATGCACTGTACTGTAAGTGCATGCTCGGGTAGACTGTTAATCAGTGGCTGGAGGTGACAGGTAGAGTATACAGGGTCTCCGGGGTAAGGTGATAAATGGGGCAGGGTCTTCTCCTTCGCCCTGCCTCTTCCATCCTGCCTCCTTTACTCTGACGGTTGTTCCCAGAGTGTCCAGGAAGAGGCAGTGCTAGTGGGCTAGGACTGCTGCCCTCAGGCTACTGAAACTTTGCCAAAAAGTGTATGTGTGTGTGTGTGTGTGTGAGTGAGAGAGAGAGATTCTTCTGGCTCATTAATCTAACTTAGTCATGGTTTCCCTTCCATTCACTTATGCTTCCTCAACATTTTATTATTGCTGATAATGCTTCTGTCAGGATGTCTATGAGGCCTATTCACGGGCCTCATAACAGACCCCACATAACAAGAGATTTATTCATGTAAAGTGACACTGTACAGTGGCCCATTTCCGCCAAACGCCCTGATGATAACGAAGGGAAACACCCCATGGATTAAAATTACAATTACAACAGAAATACTGTCTGATACCAGAATTTTTTGGACTTGCAAGATGAATTCTCCTGATTTACACAATTTCAATTCATTGTTTTGTTGATAGCTATCATATGATATTGGGTTATTTTCGCTGTTTGGTGTTAATTGTGTTTCAGTTAAAGTGATAATCTACAACATACAAGTTATTGCTTTCCAGCTTTGCCCTCGCAGCTCCTGTATGTGGGATTTTTATGTGATTATAGCTTCTTTCAAATTAGCCTGATAACTTTTTGCTTGTAGAAAAATTAAACACTTCTTGTGAAAATTGGTCCAGCGTACTATACATGTTGCTTTCAGTCAAGCTACTCTGTCTTTATTTATACTACCACCAGATGGCAGCAAAATTAGAAATGTTTAAATTCTACACATAGTAGCTTTAATTTTGGCCAGGTTCAGTGGAATCATAAAGACATGAAACACAGGCCATAGTTTCTTATGTATCTCCATGTTCTTACATTTATCACAAACACAGGTTGAATCTCTGAGGGCTGCAACTATTGATTTTCATTATCAATCTGAAGCATATGTAGATTATTTTCTGGATTAATCTATTAAAATGTCAGAAAAATAAATAAATAATAGGTTTCCCATAGTCCAAGTCAAGAGGATCAATTTATCCACTACGTTTTACAACTCTATGCTACTTACCCTCCAAATGTGTTTGTGGTGATACAGAATATATTATATTTGTTATTATTTATATTTGAAAACAGTTGTAGACTGTCACTTTAACGCAGGCGGCGACAGTGTTGTTGTTGTTGTGGTTGTGTGACTGTTTGTCCTGGTGCTGTATGTCCAGTCTGATGGGAGTGTGGCCAGGTGGAGGTTTGACTGTGGCAGTTGTGTCTCTGTTAACTTGTCTGAGTGGATACCTCTGCCATGGGTTGCTCACCAGCACGCTGCCTCACTCCTGCCCTCCCATTATTGTGTTTTCCCTCCTCTTCTGTCCTTCTCAGCCTAACAACTGCTCCACTACCCTCTCTCCTCCACCTGGTTTACCGGTTTACTAACTCACCTCCCTTTTTTTTTTCTTCCTTTTTTTTCCTCCTCCATCGCCTCCCTCTCTCTCCCCTCCCTCCTTCTCTCCTCTGTCTGCAGTAGAGTGATGGTGTGCTGTGGTCTCCCCACTCAGAGGAATAATATCAGTGGTGTGGGAAAGGTCCAACCTCACATGTCCTGTGCGGCTGAAGGAAGGCTGTGTGAGGTCAGACCTATTCCACACGGCTTGTATTCTTCCCAGCCACGAGACCAGCGGCCTGCCATCCCCCTCCCGTCCTCCTCTTCCCTCTCCTCCTCCTCACCATCATTAATCAAATGAAAATGATCACATCATGATTTTCATCCCCGTAGACATTGTTTTTCCCTAATGACCACTTTGATTCTGAGAGTACTGCATGCGTGGTGTCTAGTGTAAGTATTTGCCTGCTGTGGTTTGTGCGATAACAACCCCAGTCGTTTAATTTGGCATGGCCTACATGAGTTTGTGTGTATACATGTTTATTTCTTTAAGATCAGGGGATATTTGTGTTCATAGCGTGTTTCGGACCCTTCAGTATGAGGTCTGCTCTGCTCTCTCACTCAGAATGGGCTCAACGGGTTACATCTGGCCTCGAAAGAAGGCCACGTCAAAATGGTGCTGGAGCTACTCCACAATGGAATCGTACTGGAGACCACCACAAAGGTAAAATCTCCTGGAAAAAAATACTACTACCTACCTATTCTGGAACCAAGCAAAATGGGTATCAAAACCTGTGAAGCACTGAGAGCTGACATGTGATGAGTGTTCAAATATGCACTTTTATTTACTTATTCTTAGATAGTTCCTGATTTAGATCTACATTTTGATACTAAAACTAGCATCAATACTACTATAGAAAATTTTAAAATGATACCTTTTTTTTTTTTTTTTTTACATGTGAATCAATGCTATTTGTTTACCCCATTAAAAATGGTCAAAGCATTATTCATCTACAGTATCTAATGTCAGAATACAACATGAAAGATCTGTCCAGCTGCAAAACCTAACATGCCCAAAACCCACATGCACTTTGCATATAAATGTTGGTTGTCAGTGCTCATTATGACTGTGTACTCTTGTCCTCATGTATCTATGTTTAAACAGAAAGGGAATACGGCCCTGCACATTGCAGCCCTGGCAGGGCAGGAGCAGGTGGTCACAGAGCTGGTTAACTACGGGGCCAATGTCAATGCTCAGTCCCAGGTGAGATTCAGTGCTGCTCTCACAGCGGTGATCACAGGACACTGAGGCCACTCATCAGTACTTACTATGTCAACTTTACTGTGAAACCATTGTAGTAACTATTGCAGTTCCATCTGTTAACATGTGTCTTTGTTCCTATATTTCTGTGTGTTGGTGTTTCCTTTCTGTGTACATCCTTGTGCGTGCATCTGTGACTGTCTTCCTACCTTTCTGTTGCTGTGCCTGTGTCTCCTCTGCTGCTGCTGTGTGTGTGTGTCTGTATGTATGTGTGTGTCTGTTGTGTGTGCGTCTTCCTGAGACAGAAGGGTTTCACTCCACTCTACATGGCTGCGCAAGAAAACCATCTAGAGGTTGTGAAGTTTCTTCTGGAGAACGGAGCCAATCAGAGCATTCCAACTGAGGTACCAAAGACCTGAGAGAAGTTTTCAAAGAGTAATCTCCCAAACTCCTCAATCCCATCCTCGCTGATCCAGACTCGCTGTCCTTCCATTCTGTTTTGTTCTCATAAGCCTCTCTCCTTACATCTCTCCAGTTTTCTCTCCATGAGTTAATTAGTATCCTAACCCTCTCCCTTGTCCTTCAGGATGGATTTACTCCTCTGGCCGTGGCCCTTCAGCAGGGGCATGAAAATGTCGTAGCCCTGCTCATCAACTACGGCACCAAGGGAAAGGTTCGCCTCCCTGCGCTGCACATTGCAGCGCGCAACGACGATACACGCACAGCCGCAGTGCTTCTGCAGAACGACCCCAATCCTGATGTACTCAGCAAGGTGTGTGGGCGTGTGTGTGAATGCGATGTACACGTGTGTACTACATGTAAAGTAGGAATGGAAATCCTTGTTTGGTGTCCTTGTTTGGTTTGTCTTTGAGTTTCAAAGTGCAAAGGTAATGAAAGTGACGTACACTCACCCTGATGTGTCCCCGCAGACTGGATTCACACCCCTCCACATTGCTGCACACTATGAAAACTTGAACGTAGCTCAACTGCTGCTCAATAGAGGAGCCAATGTCAACTTCACCCCAAAGGTAGGGCATAACTAATAGGAGGTTCATCTCTTGTACTTGCTTGCTGTTCTCTTAGAGTGTGTGTAAGTGTATCTGTATCTCTCTGCAGAACGGCATCACTCCTCTGCACATTGCATCCAGACGAGGGAATGTGATCATGGTCCGACTCCTGCTGGACAGAGGGGCGCAGATCGATGCCAAGACCAAGGTACAGCAGACATCTATCCTACTGTTTCCTAAACTCTTTGATTCACTTACTGTCTTTGACGCATCATTAACTAAATCACTAACAATTGTCTCTCTCCAGGATGAGCTGACTCCTCTGCATTGTGCAGCCAGAAATGGTCATGTCAGGATTATAGAGATCCTGCTGGACCATGGGGCCCCCATCCAGGCAAAGACAAAGGTAAACCATCTACTGTAGATACAAGTAAAGAAAATTCTTCACTCCTCTGGTTTGGTCGTGAACGCAAATCAGTGTGTGAGAGAATTGAAAATGAAAGTTTGTCATCCACCAGCCAAATGCAGCCATGTATTCCTCTTGCTGCTGCTTCTTAATCTGATTGTTTGTTTTCACTACAAGACAATTTGCCTCCTGTTTCACAAGGAATGAGAGAATCAACATGTTTTTTTGGGGGGGGTTTTTTGTTTGTTTGTTTTTTCAGAATGGCCTGTCTCCAATCCACATGGCAGCACAGGGTGACCACATGGACTGCGTCAAGCAGCTTCTGCAGTACAACGCAGAGATTGATGACATCACACTGGACCACCTCACGCCTCTGCATGTGGCGGCACACTGTGGCCACCACCGCATGGCCAAAGTACTGCTGGACAAAGGGGCCAAACCCAACTCCCGGGCACTGGTCAGTGACAAGCACACAGGAGAACACAGTTAATTTGTCTATTCAGGAAAGGCAAAGTTACTTCTTACCATCGTGGTGATGATAACTGTCCCTTTGTTTTTACAGAATGGCTTCACTCCTTTGCATATTGCCTGTAAAAAGAACCACATGCGCGTGATGGATCTCCTGCTCAAACACTCTGCATCATTAGAGGCTGTAACTGAGGTGAGAGATCAAGAGGGAATGAAATAAATGAGAAACATTTATCTAAAAAAGGGTTCAAAGTAAAAGCATCTAAATTTATTCAGGTGCTTTAATAAATCTGCAAGTCCACTTATAATTCTTGTAATTCTGCCCTCCTTTTGAACAGTCTGGCCTGACCCCCTTGCATGTGGCATCATTTATGGGTCATCTAAACATTGTGAAGATCCTGCTACAGAAAGGAGCCTCCCCCAGCGCCTCCAACGTGGTGAGTTCCCATCTGAGATTCCAAGAGCAACACACATAACTAAATAACCCACAATAACATTTTTGTTAAAAGGTCTGACTGTGTGTTTTGTTGTGTTTTTTTGTGTGTGTGAGCAGAAAGTGGAGACTCCTCTCCATATGGCATCTCGAGCGGGACACTATGAGGTGGCAGAGTTTTTACTGCAGAATGCAGCACCAGTGGACGCCAAGGCCAAGGTAGAGATTTCACATAGCACAGTCTGCGTATTCACAGGCTCGTGCAAAAGATTCCTCATAGACATATTGTAAATGTGCCAAAAGCCTCATTTTGTTATATGATATATGAAAGCGTTGATTTTAAAAAGTCAGTCTAGCAACTGATTCTTGGCTATTGATGTAGACAGAGCTTTGTTTCTACAGGCTAATTCTGCTCCTGCACACCACAGCCTCATTTTGACTGGTAGTGAAGAACACAGTGGAAAAGCTTAGAAATTAAAACAGGGCTGGTAGAGGACCTCTCATTTTTAGATGTTTCATACAGTACGTTACATTTCATGAGTGCCCTCTCCTCCCTGACCAGGATGACCAAACACCTTTGCATTGTGCCGCTCGGATGGGCCACAAGGAGCTCGTGAAGCTGCTGCTGGAGCATAAAGCCAACCCCAACTCCACCACCACAGCAGGACACACACCCCTACACATCGCTTCCCGGGAAGGTCATGTACAAACCGTCCGCATCCTACTGGACATGGAGGCTCAGCAGACCAAGATGACCAAGGTAAAGCATCCATTTTGCATATTCTGGCCTATGTCTCTAATGTTAGGTATTTGCAGACCTTGGATTTTGAGCCTCAGTTACCCTAATATTGTGTCCCAATTCCTGTTGGCGCCTCTGTAGAAAGGCTTCACTCCGCTGCATGTGGCCTCTAAGTATGGCAAAGTGGACGTAGCAGAGCTGCTGCTGGAGAGAGGAGCCAACCCTAATGCTGCAGGCAAGGTAAGAAAAACAAAAAGGCATTGGATCTATAGGAGGAAGTATCAAAAGATTTAAAAAAAAAAAAAAAAAAGTGATGTATGATGTAACACATGCTGATGAAGTTTTGATTTTGTTTTTACAGAATGGGCTTACTCCTCTGCATGTCGCTGTACATCACAACAATCTGGATGTTGTTAACCTGCTTGTCAGCAAGGGAGGGTCACCACATAGCGCAGCCAGGGTAAAAGGAAAAATTAAATGCAAATCCACACACACCTAATCCTGAATGTGACAGTTATTATAGTTTTTCTGACCACTACTCATGTCTGTGCTCCAGAACGGCTACACTGCCCTGCACATAGCATCCAAGCAGAACCAGGTGGAGGTGGCTAACAGCCTACTGCAGTACGGAGCTTCGGCCAATGCTGAGTCACTGCAGGGTGTCACACCTCTCCACCTGGCCTCGCAGGAAGGAAGGCCCGACATGGTCTCCCTGCTCATCTCCAAACAGGCTAATGTCAACCTTGGCAACAAGGCAAGAACCAGATAAATGATGAAAGAGTGACTAAAAGGGGGATTATATGCGTGCATATCTGTGATCTGTGCTGTGATATATTTGTCGTTTTAACTTTTGTTGCCTACAGAGTGGATTAACCCCTCTGCACCTGGTGGCACAGGAAGGACATGTTGGCATCGCTGATATCTTGGTGAAGCAGGGAGCCTCAGTCTATGCAGCCACACGGGTATGACCTCTTCAGTCTTTTGGTCCTATAATCAAAAGAATAAATAAACAGAGGGTTAAGAGAGTTTCACGTTAAACCGTGGTCCAGGTTATCAAACCCTTATCTGTGTAGAAACTACTTGTGCAGTAGCAGATAGTGTCTTAAGTTCTGTAATAAAAATAGCCTTATGATCTCATGGCAGAGGGTTATGTTACCATCAATACATGGCAGACCCTAGAGGGGTTCAGATCACTCAGACCTCTGGTGCATTGGTTTTACAGCTGTGGTTTGATGTGGAATTGTACCAGATTAATATAGATAAGTGTAATTTAAGTGTAGAATCATATAATGTGGTCAGGACAACAGCACCACGAACTACAACCTTAAAAAATGAAACCTATTTGACATAATAATAGCATTTTATGTGGTAGTATTTGTTGTGGGGTTCTTGAAATTGGAAATTATTGTAATGTCGAGGTGTTAGTATTGGTGGTATTGTTATTGTTCCTATCCTGTGCACAAGAAACAGTTATATCCTGTCTCTCCTAAATTACAGCCTGAATGCAATTTTTATCATCACTGTCTTTTCAGAAATAAACTTACAGTGTGAATTTGACCCATCGGTTGATGTAATATTCATGAGACATTCAACCTCAAATAGGATCAAATCTGCATAATGTAGTCAAATTAAAAGGTCATTAAGACACTAAAGTTATGCGACTTTGATGTTTTTGTGTTGAGGACTTTCTACTGTTTCTCTCTCTCTCCTCTCAGATGGGTTACACTCCCCTGCATGTAGCGTGTCACTATGGCAACATCAAGATGGTGAAGTTCCTCCTGCAGCAACAGGCCAATGTCAACAGCAAAACAAGGGTGAGTGCCTCCCTCTGGTTTTGGATAAAACTACAACAAAATTAGCCTGGGCATGAGTCACAGAGCTACATTGTGTCAACTCTCTCTGTCTCATTCATCAGTAATACAGTTATAATACATTCTCCAGCATGGGTCGTGACTGTAGCAGGCATCCCCAGCTGTTAACATGGGCCTTTTTATATAATGATTTTTGGTATGAGGGTATTTTATCTCTTAAGTATGATAAGATGTTTCCTGTTGTTTTTTTGTTTGTTTTTTTATGTAAGGGATGATGGGAGTAACTCTTTTTTAATAACATGATTTGCTGTTTATTCCAGGGACACTTTCACTAACAGTTGCAGTTCAAAACTGGTTCATTTTTATTCATACTTGTATGATAATAAATGCCCATATGCGTTGTAATTAGAAACACAGTTTATTCTAGAAAGGTTGTCTGACAGGTAAGGTCAGCAGTTCCCAGAGCCCAAGTTGACGTATTCGCTTGTTTTGTCTTGTCTTTTGTCACTCTTCCAGCTTGGATACACTCCTCTGCACCAGGCGGCCCAGCAGGGACACACAGACATTGTGACACTGTTGCTGAAGCATGGAGCCCAGCCCAACGAGACCACTACAGTGAGCATGAATACGCCATCTCTTCCCTTAAGCTCATTTAAGAAGTTTGGTCTTCAGTGATCTGATCAATCTGCTCCTCTCTGTCTGTTAGAACGGTACTTCAGCTCTCGCCATTGCTAAGAGGTTGGGCTACATCTCTGTGATTGACGTCTTGAAGCTTGTCACTGAGGAGACAGTTTCCATGGTGAGAAGTTTAAAAATGCTATTATGCCATCATGGTACAGTACTGGCATTATGTGGCCATGGTAATCACATGGGAAAACTATTTAAAATTCAAGTTTAAAACTTTTTCACTTGTTCTGTTGATGTCATCTGTAATTGGTTCTTTCTCCTCTATCTGTGCCCTGCAGACAACCACAGAGAAACATCGCATGAGTTTCCCTGAAACAGTGGATGAGATACTAGACGTGTCTGAGGATGAAGGTAGAGTAATAGAATTATTATTAATCACATAAAACAGGAAGAAACAATGTGTAATGGACTGTCAGTGTTACACAAATATTACTTAATTTTTTACTAGGCTAATTTTATGTTTGAACTGCTCAGATAAATTTATTTTTTTCAATTCCTGTTTTGCCTTTTGCCCTTTTTTTTAGGAATTGCACAGCTAACATTAGGTATGAATGTCTCTTTCTCTCTTTGTGCGGCATTCATAGGTCGTTGTAACAAATTGTGTGGCTCCATTTCAAGCTCACTCTGTCCATCTTTATCTCCCTACCTCTCTCTTTCGTTCCCTCTGTAGTGGTGCTCACTGTGATGGTGGCTCTGGTTTCTCATTGGCATGCACCCATAGCACCCATGTCTGTAACCTTTATATGTCCCTTCAATGACACACTCATCCTCTAACTCTCCAGGTGTCCTTTTTCCTCCATGTGATGACAGCAGTCCTTGTTTTTACAGTCATAGTCAGCACGTACAGACCACCCCTATAAGTACTGGATCCATCGTTACTAATATCAAATCAAATTTATTGAATATTTGGTCCAAAAACTGCTTTGTGAGCCTTAGTATTTCACAGTTGAGTTGTGTAAATGTCTCTCTGAAGTCATTGTTTTGATATTTATGTTTAAAGTAGTGTCTGCATTTCAATCTGTCTCCATTGTGCATCTTACATGTGAACTGTCTTGGTTGGGTCTGCAGTTTGAGGCGAATGGTGGCTTAATAAAATGGTTAAAGTGGCTCTGATTAACATTTTTCTATTGACAATGGATCAGGTGACTGCTTGCATCTGAAAGGAGGTGCATGGGTGTTATGAGAATTACAAAGGCTTATAGCGACTGTCGACTAATTGTTTTGGTTTTCCGAGCTGCAACATTACGTTTTTGGTTCACTCTCACCGTTCTCAAAAAGTTTCAATAGCAAAAGGCACCTGTTCACAGCAGAAAACCTCTAATAACCAACTACACTACTTTCCCAGCACCAAACAGTAGACAGACCCAGTTAGCAAATAGCTTGTGAACATAGTGTAGCATTTAGCAAACTAGCTAAGTAGCTAGATATTTACCCTAGGAGTGGTAGAGACCAAAAAGGAGCTAAAAGGAGAATGAATATTGGAATTAGATTCGTCAGGTGGACAGAGACATGACACCAAAAAAAATGCTAATGTTGCTCTAGATGTGTCAATAAGCAACTGTTTACTAATAAGTTTGTCATCAGCTTAAAAGTGATAGTGTCACGTTATAGTTCACAGCTTGTTTCTGCTGCCTCTAAATGGCCAAAAAAAAAATCACTTACTGCAGGTTTAACTTTTAATGCCTGAAGTTAACAACAACCCTGACAATGATGTCAGAGGACATTATGTCTTGATATTTTTAGTCCCCTGATAATTTAACTGACAGATTGTCACCGTTGCTCTAAATATAGAAAGTAGCTGAGTTGCCATCTTAAAGACACATCTCATATCCGGAATGATAAAATGATGCTGGCAGGATGTCCGATGTACAGGCTTGCATACAGTAACACTTTGCCTACCCGACGTGGAACATGCGCATGGCACACAAGACAGAGAATATCCAGGACACGGGCTGACTCATATGAACCTGTGGGAAGTGCACTCACAGAGTCAAACATAGTGTAATGACACCTACGACATCACTTTGGCTCTGCAGCGAATACAGACACCCACTCACACAAGCTGTGCCGATATGATCACAAATTAATACACACAGGGAAGACCTGCTTTTGTTGCCGGTGAAATCTAGAAAATTGCAGCGAGTTTTGGGGGGTAAGTAACCAAATACCCACCTCTGCTCACATCAAGATGTGCTGTACTGTGCGTTCAAGGTGGAGTAAAGAACAACTTGTACTCCTGTCACGTGTGTTGTCGTGTCTTGATGCTGTTGTGATTGTCTGTCTTTGTATTCATGTGTTTTAGAGCAAATCTCCTCATACATCACTCTCTGAGCCAGATGAAACCTCTAAAACCTCCAGTTCAATAACTGTTTATTCACTAGACAACAAATTTCTGGAATGAGATTATGCTGATGCATGCTCTCCCCAGAGACAGTGCTCTGCGCACATCTATAATGCTGTTGTCTCTAACTGAGCTTTTATGGGTTTTTGAAAACTCAACACTACATTTATAAATTGTCCTCTCTTGTTTCAATGTAGTAATGTTTAGCTGTGCTGAATCAAAAGTGTCAGACTCAGCAGGCTGAAACTACAACTGATTATAGTGACCTGCTGTATTGTTCCTGTCCTTGTACCCTATTTTCAAGTGTTTCTGGTATTCTATAGAAGTGGCTGCATTTATTTTTTCTGCCACAGACTAGCAGTAGGTCAGTGTACAGAACATCGTCACTAATGTTTCATTTCACCAGTCTAACCCCTAAATCACAGAGCCATCACCTAAATCCTGGGTTATCATGTTTTCTAACCCTTCTAACCGCTGCTAACAATCTTGTTCTTTTCTTTCTCTCTTTCTCTTGTGCTGTTTCACCAACCTGACCATGGTCTGTTCGCTCTCTTTGGCATGTTGTTCTCTGAAGGAGAGGAGCTCTTGGGGACAGAAGGGGCCAGGTACATGAAGATGGATGACATGAAAGACCATGATGACGATTTCCTCTCCCCCAAGAAATCACTGGAGTACGAGAGAGGGCTGGGCACAGCGTAAGGGGGGCTGGGTGGGGAAGTAGGGGAGAGAGCCAAGCTGGTAGCCACAGGCTAATAGGTGGATGGAAAGAGGGGAATACAACATAGACACTCACTGAACACCAGGGATGAGCACTTGGGAGGAGGTGAGATGTGGAGAAACTTTTTTCATCTGACTTGTGTTTTCATCTTTTCATACAACAGAAATTACTCGCCAGCCATTCCTAGGATCCCCCGTGTCTCTCCAGAGACCGTTATCCTGAAAGAACATGTGATGGATCAGGTACTGTACAGAACAGCATGACTAAGATACTGCAAACTGAAAATATTAAGTTGTTCTCCAGCAATTTCATACTGCAGTTCCATAACATTGGGGGAATTGCAAGACAAAAAAGAATGGTCCAAAAATCCTAGATCCATTAATTTCCCATAATGCAACTCAATAGTGTCTTTCATTATGTGTCATCATCTTTCAAACTTGTCCTCCCCAGTTTGCAAAGCAGGGACTCTGTTATAAATTTGTCGGCTCCACGCCCAAGTTGAAGTGTTGTCACTTAAACAAATCAGTGGAGTTAAGTTTTACTAAAGGACCACATCTCACAGTCTTCTTCAGTGGAATAAATGTCGATTGAGCAACTTTCACCTGCTGATGAAGACTGTGAGATGCAGTTACAAGCTCAGTAACAAGCTAGTAAGTGAACCTTGAGTTAAGGTCCACTTACTGTGTTTTTGTAGTCAAAATAGTATTTCCAAGGTCAACTTTTAGAATCAAGTTTTGTGTTTTTAAATGTGATTATAATATGAAGGGTTGTGTATTGTGTACATGTCTTATTCTAAACTCACAGTTTTGATTAAGACTTTAAAAAATATATACTTCGATTTGACTTTCTTTGGAAGAATGCAACAAGAAGCGTTTTTTGTAACATGACATCAATCCTCAACGGCCTTTTGAAGTTTAATGATGTATCTTCTCCATTATCCACTGTATAGTCATAATCTTTTATCAAAGCCCATATCCTCTCCATTAAACAGATTATGGTGTAAATAATACAGTTCATATAAAACATTATGCTAAACAGTGTTCTTGAACAGTTTTTCTTTCTGTTATAGCAACACACTCCACTTCCACTGCCCAAAGAATATGATGAGGACTCATTGATTCCCAGCAGCCCAGCGACTGAGACATCAGACAATGTCAGCCCAGTCGCCAGTCCCATACACACAGGGTCAGTGCAGCGATAAAGCAGAGGAAAGCATTTTATTTCACGTCATCTCTATTTCATATCTGTTCTGGCATCTAATAATCACAATCTTTGTCCAATGACAGGTTCCTGGTCAGTTTTATGGTGGATGCTCGGGGCGGCTCAATGCGAGGCAGCAGGCATAATGGTCTGCGTGTCATCATACCTCCGCGGACCTGTGCGGCCCCCACCCGCATCACCTGCCGCCTGGTGAAGCCACAGAAGCTGACCAGCCCCCCCCCTCTGGTGGAGGGAGAGGGGCTAGCCAGCAGGATCATCTCCCTGGGTCCAGCCGGCATGCAGTTCCTGGGGTGAGGAAGCCACTGGGTAGCACATTACTTCAAAGCGCTTTAGCATTTGTAAGCTGTATATGAACATTTAATAAATGGTTTATTACACACTATAATCTAGTTATACAAAGCTATAAGGACATTTTACATTATTACAACTGTGTTTTTTTACTGCAGCTTTCACTTATGGGTGTCCACAGGACGGGTTACAGTGGTTAACAAATACATTAATAAACTCTTATATCTGCTTACAACTACATTATAGTGTTTTATAAACCTTTTCTCACATGTTGATATACTGCTTATAAATGCTAAATGGGGGGAAATATAAAAGTATTGCCAGCAACTGAAACTTTCTTCTCTTTGTTCACCTGAGACAGTTAAGGTTTTTTAATTTCATTTTAGGCCTTTGTTAAAATTAGAATTCAGTAAATTAAAGTTAGTTATTAGTTACTAGCCTACATTTAGTTTATGTTGATGAATATCGATCCTGGTCACTGATCAATACAATACCCTTTTATTTTTTTTTTTAATTATTATTTTATATATTTCTAATAAATGATTAACATTTGTTCATGTACAATCCATTTGTGTTGTTCAGACCAGTGATAGTGGAAATCCCGCACTTTGCTGCTCTGGGTCGTGGTGACCGGGAGCTCGTGGTGCTGAGGAGTGAGAACGGCTCTGTCTGGAAAGAACATCGCAATCGCTATGGCGACGAGGTTTTGGAAACAATCCTCAATGGGATGGATGAGGGTAAGGGTTTAAATGTGTCATGCTTGATTACAGGCTCTCAGACATTCAAACACTGTCACCGAGTGGTATCATTTAACCATTTCTTCTCTGCCCAGACTTAGAAAGTCAAGAGGAGCTTGGGAAGAAGCGAATTCGTCGCATCATCTCTACCGACTTCCCCCTTTACTTTGCTGTTGTATCACGCGTCCAGCAAGAGAGTGACCTGATTGGTCCAGAGGGAGGTCAACTGACAAGTAAACTGGTGCCATTGGTCCAGGCCACATTCCCTGAGACGGCAGTCACCAAACGAGTCCGCCTGGGGCTGCAGGTGAGATGGGACGATGTGGAAAAGGAAGGAGAATCGTTAATGCCTGTGTTGCCTGAAAAAAGCATGTTGGATGTCTTCTGATTGATCTTGGAATGACCTGATCATATCAGCATTTGTGCCAAGTTTTCCTGATTTATTTTCATGTTTCTGTTTGTTTGTTTTGCTTTTCATATTTTTTAGGACCTTTTTTCCTTTTATTTCACATAGTGCATGCACTTGGCACCTTTATACAACTGTGGACTGCTTATTTAGTGCTGATATGTTATTGTTGTTTTATCTTCAGTGATGTCTTTCTTACTAATGTATTTATGTCACTGGCAAAGCCCTGTATTTAGTATATTTAACACATTAATTTGAGATACCTAAGTCAAACATTACTTGATGCATTCTTGGTGGAACCAGGAAAGACTGTGTTTATACTCATTGTCCAGTGGTTTTGGTATCATGAATGTATAAAAATGTGCTAAAAAGGCCTTATTTTTAAAAAAACAGAAGTGTTTTCTCACAAAAAGGGATGACACCTGAGCACCTGAGCCTTAAACCTTTTTAATTGTAGTTATATCACTGTTTGTTGAAGCTCTTGGCCCGTTTTTGTTCATAGAACTACAAGATTCCTCAAAAATACACACCAAAGACAAGAAAAAACATTTTTTAGCACACTTTACCATACTTAGTTATACAGCAAATACTTACTTTTTAACAACATGTTTATAAGGATCCTGTAAAATGGGCACTTTTTAACAATCTCACCTCTCTGCCTGTCCAATCAGATCAAACCAGCCTTTTTTTACACAAGCATCCACTGATGATTTAGTCCTAAATATCTAATGTCCTGCCCCCTTGGTTGTTTCAAAAAGACAATATAAAGTCATAGAAGCAATGATACCATTTCATTGGACTGTTAGCTGTAAAATCTAAATCAGAACATTTGGTAATGGGATCTTTTAATATGATTAAATTGCAGATTGCACTCACTAAAGTCAACAATTCACTCAACCATATTTTGGCACAGTGACACTTTTCACCTTTACCAGTTTCAGTTTCCAATAATTTCAGACATTTATTAAGGTTTCTAAACAAAAACTATATTAAATATCATATTTATTTTCTGCCTACATAATTCTTAGCAGTGTGGATATGTTTGCTGTATAAATATGCACCATTTTCTCAGACCTGCTGATATGGGATTCCAAGGACCCATTTGCCAGTGTTTTTATTTTGACAGGTTAATATATCCACTGTTTAGAATTCCAGCTCAAGACTGATTTCATTCGTTCCTGTTTTTAACAAAGTATAGAAAGAAAAACTAACTCAAAATTCTTTATGAATATTTAGGTCTGCAACTTATGAGTTTTAATCATCAGATGTAATTTTATGTTTCAGTAAACCAAAATGACAGTATGATACAGTATGAATGGACCTCCTTCTGTGTGTTTTGGTTCAACATCTGTCCTTAGGACAAATAAATGAACAAATGAATGAATGAATTTATGAATTTATGACAAGCTAAATGCTTCTTGTAAACTAACTAAATGCTACCACACATGCCGTAACCTCCAAGCTGAATATAGTAAATCTAACTGAATGTAAGTAAAATAGACATGATTTTAATTTTGAGTATTTCCTTGTACAATTTCATTTTAACAATTTCATAATTTTTAGAAACAAATCTATTTAACTAAAATGTTGCTGTAGTAATCATGTCATGAATGGCCTTATGAAAAACCACAGTCTTTTTCTTTGATATCCTTTTTGTATCAATGATTGTAAATGCTTCTTGTTAACACACATTGTTACTTTTCACAATAAAAAATAATTATTCAGTCCTACAACCAATTTGTGTTGCTATTGTCTTTCCAAATGTATTGTTAAAACCATGAGGTATTTTATTCACTGTGGGATTCTCTTTCTCTCTTTCTCTTCATCTTTAATTTCCCCAATTTGGTTGTCCTCTATTTGACCCGTTTTTGCTCATCCATTGCTCCATCATCTACCTCCCATTATCTCATCTGCTATCCTGTTTTCCCAACATCTTTTTTTTTTTTTTAAATCTCCATTGCCTGTTCATTTTTTTCTCCTCTAATTTCCCTTCTTTCTACCACACCATCAAACCTGTGCCCATGTTACATACCCTGTTTCTCCCCGTCATTTACTTTCAAACTCAGGCTCAGCCAGTTCCAGATGAGCTGGTTGCAAAGCTGCTGGGTAACCAGGCAAACTTTAGCCCTGTTGTCACTGTGGAGCCTCGACGACGCAAATTTCACCGACCCATCGGCCTGCGTATACCCCTGCCCCCGTCCTGGAAGGAGAGCCCCCGAGACTCTGGGGAGGGTGACACCACCAGTCTGCGTCTGCTTTGCTCTGTCATAGGTACTGCTTGCCATGACTGGGATTTGTGTGTGTGTGTGTGTGTGTGTGTGTGTGTGTGTTGACGGGAGCAGTTTCCTTCCATGGCCAGGAAAGATTTATGAGGCAAAATTGCTGGTTTGCAGTGGAGATGTCAGTGTCGGTGTCATAGTTGGACAGAAAAGTTTCTTTTCTTACTTTTATACAAAGACTGTCACCATGAGACTTCTTCTTTATGACCTTTGCTAAATCTAGATTAATCAGTTTGGCCTTTCTCATCCTGCCTGATTCCCAGGTGGCACAGCTCCGGCCCAATGGGAGGACATCACTGGCACAACCAAGCTTATCTATGCTAATGACTGTGCCAGTTTCACAACCAATGTGTCAGCAAGGTAAATTCAGTTGGCAACACCTATAATATATCAGCCATCATACCATTAAATGAAGTTTAATATAAGTCTGTGCCATCTCAAATCATTCTAGCAATCAGCTCGACTGTGATTATAAAAGACAAAGATTTATGTACAGTGCTGTAATTAAATGTCGTTATTTCCTCTCAGATTCTGGCTCGCAGACTGTCCTCGGACAGCTGAGGCCGTCTCCTTTGCCAACCTGCTCTACAGAGAGCTGTCAGCCGTACCCTACATGGCCAAGTTTGTGGTGTTTGCAAAGATGAATGAACTCCGCGAGGGTCGCCTGCGCTGCTACTGCATGACCGACGACAAGATGGATAAAACCCTGGAGCAACATGAGAACTTCACGGAAGTGGCTCGCAGCAGAGACATAGAGGTCAGTTTGGAGAGATGAGCAGCACATCGCACTGATGTGATAAAGTTGTATTTCTAAATACCAAGTGTTCGAACCCTCTGTCAAACACCTTGGATTCATTACTTGAAGTTTGTTGAAGACTATAATGGAGGACACAGGTACTGCTGGGGCCCTGGCACATGTTTCTACTGTAAGTTCTTTTCACTTTGGCTAACACCCATGTCACACCTTGCAGGTGATGGAGGGAATGCCCCTTCACCTGGAGTGTTCAGGAAATCTGGTGCCAGTGAGGAAGGCCACCCAGCAGCCTCGCTGCTTCAGCTTCCAGGCCTTCAGAGATAACCGACTTCCTGTCTCTGTTAAGGTATCATCATTTGGCTTTCTCTTACAAATCTTCCCTCAGTTTAATATTCTTTGTTGCTCACCATTACACCACCAGCTCTGTCTCCACTGTACACATGTATGTGTCTTCATTGCTTTCCTTGTGTCTGTGTGTCTAAGGTGAGAGATAGCAGTAAAGAGCCCACTGGATTTTTGTCTTTCCTGCGCAAGTCCACCAAGTATGAGGACAGTCAACATGTGCTCTGTAACCTCAACATTACTATGCCTCCATGTATCAAGGTAAAGCTCTCAAAGTTAGATTACACTAAAAGGACGCATCAGGAGTATTTATTTACAGTCTAATTTACAGTTTATCCTGAGATGTCTGTTTGGTGTGTGCGTGTTTGTTTGCCACTAGCAGATTGTTGGGAGTGAAGACCGGAGGAGAACTCTGACCCCACTGGCTTTAAGAGAAAGATACAGCGCCCTAAATGAGCCTGCAATGGGTATGAGACTCTCACTCTCCCACAGTTTTTTCCATCATACTACTTCATCCTCAGCACTATTCCATATACAGAATCCATGAGCATCGCATTGCAGGGATAATCTCAATTTTACATTAAATAGACTCAGATGTTTAAGCTTCAGCTGTGCTCTGGTCTCTGCAGCGTCAATGAGTGCCATGGAGAGGACAGAGCTGAAAATGGCTGTGATTGCGGAACAGTTGGGGCTGAGCTGGGCTGGTAATATATTAATATATATCTATACTAATACTAATATACTATATACCATTATAATATGCTAATATATGATATAGATTTATGTATTAAATCTGTTTTTATGTGCTGTGAACCATCCATGTTTACTTTATGTCTGACAAGCTTGCCTAGCTCGTTGCTGATTAAACAAAGTTATAACATGGCAACCAGCCACTGAAACTAATTATTTTCTGTTTTCCTGCCAAGAGCCATAGCTATTTTACAGACAGAATATTCTTCCTCTTGTGGTTAGAGCTACTGTGAAGCAGTGTACCATTTCAAGAGCAAGACCGTGTATGCTACAACAGCATGACACGTTGACTAAATGATATCAATATTTCCCTTTCCTACTTGATCTTTTCCGTCTGATTTTCTAAACAGAGTTGGCACGTGAGCTTCAGCTCAGTGTGGATGACATCAATAAGATCCGTGTGGAGAATCCCAACTCCCTGCTGGAGCAGAGCTCTGCGCTGCTCAACTTGTGGGCCACCCGTGAGGGCAAGAGGGCCAAGAGTGAGTATATGAGATCTGAGATTGCTGTGAATTTCCCTCATCCCCTCATATTCTTTGTGTTGCTGCATCTTTCATCCAGTTCCAAGTCAGATTGGTGTTGTAACTGCATTGCTGTTTGTGCTGGGAACCCCCCTCCTCCTTTTTCCTTGTGTGCTTGCGTGTCTCCGTCATGCGTCTTCGCTGCAGTGGAGAGCTTGTACACAGCTCTGAAGAGCATTGACCGTATGGACATCGTCAGCATGTTGGAGGGCCAGCCGCCTCAGCCTGCAAGACAAGGCTCCCGTGATCTTAGCAGACGCCGACACAACGAGAGAGAACACCTTTCCCCTGGTATGACCAATGGTAAGCTCCCTCCCCAGATCCCACAATGCAGCCCCTTCCCCATGTCCCTTTTTGCCTCAATCCCAAACCACTTTTCCAATAAACATACATCCTCTTTCCCCTAAAATCCCCTGAAGGTAAAGAGAAGTTTGTGTCCCTCTGATTTCTCTGTGTTGTCCCCACGTCTTTCTTATTTTATTTCCCATGATGCTGTTGTGTATGAAAGCTGCCACAAACGTCAAACTTTTGCAGGACTTTACCCCCAGCAATATGCAGAGGGACTCAGGACACTCCTACTACACTACAAACTCTGTAGTGCCTTTGGTTATACATTTTACACTGTATCTATTTGCTGTGGTTGAAGGTAGTAGAGAAATATAGTGAAGTATACAGAAAGTTATGCTTAAATGGTGAAGTGGTGAAGTGGTGAAATGGTGAAATGGTGAAATGGTGAAATGGTGAATGCGTGGGGGTCAGTGTTTTTGCTGGAGCCCCAGAATTTGAAAGAACCCCCAACTGAGCAACTGGTTAAAATCTGTGTTCATTTTGAATATTCAGATCAGTAGCTTATAGTATTTTTATGCACCATTTTAAATTTAGATGGACTACATTTTTGCTTGGATATTTTGTCAATGAAACAATGCCTTGTCATACATGATCAGTCCACATATATGCTAAGTATAGCCTAGTATAGCTGCCCTTCTTAACAACTGTCAGTCCTCAGTCTTTTACTCTTTTTCCTCATGGTTTCCTTCACACATGCATAACCTACATCTTATTGACTCCATTTTCACCTCCGGACTGGTGTGAGCCCCCCCCCCCCTCTTAATGGACTGGCTTCTCTTCTCTGTATCCAGTGCAGGCAATGAGTCAGTCCGCCAGGTGACAGGTCCTCTCTGTGAAAACTGGAGCAATAATCAGAGATGTAACAATGCATACAGATATGACCATGAGGGTCAAAGGGTGAAAAGGGAGACATTCAGATCACAGCTGCAGTGAATCTGATAACCGTGTATCTGTGGTGTGTCTGTCTATCTGTCTGGCTACTTGCCTCCCAAAGGCCGTTCCTGCTTTGACTTTCTGCGTAAAAACGTGGTGGCACTACGAATATGTGGATATTGTGTCTTCTGCTTATTTCATCACAGTGACGGGTTTCAATACATTTTTCCTTACTGTTGCTATTTAGTACGTCTACGAAGTGGAAGACCAAACCTGACTTATTAGGCAATAAAATAAATGAGTCAATGAATAAAATGGTCGGATAAATTGAAAAAGAACAAATAAATAAAACAGGCAAATAAATGAAAAATAAATCTATAAATGTTCAAAGAAATTGAAAATAACTTTCAAGCCGCTGCCCTAGAATAAATAAAAATGCATGAATTTACTTTTGATTTCTGTGCATTAGATTTATTTATACATTTTTGAATAGCTTATTTATTTCTCAATTTGTTTCACAGGTGAATTTATTCATTTACTCATTTCATATTAGAGGAATAGTTTGATATTTTTGGAAATATGTTATTTTACTCTCTTGCCAAAAGTGTCTGTTAAATATGAAGCCACAGCCAGCAGCTAGTTAGCTTAGCTTAGCAAAAAGACTGGAAACAGGGGGAACAGCTAGCCTAGCTCTTTCCAGGCTCTGTTTTTGGCCAGGTGCAGAGTAGTACTTTCCTGGAGTCTCTGTGGGTTTCCTGGCAAGAAGTTACCATGCCAAGTAATAGCAAATAGTCCAGCACATAAACTTTTTTTGAATGGATTAAACAAACAATATTTAACTTGATAATTAGAGAAGGGATCTGTTTCCTGTCTTTTTGCTAAGCTAAGTTAACTGGCTGCTAGCGGTAGCTTCACATTTAGCATACAGACATGAGAGTGGCTTCCATCTGCTCATGTAACTCTTTGCAATGAAAGGGAATATGTGTATTTCCAAAAATGTCAAATTATTAATTTAAGTCAGGTTCAGTCCTCCATACAAAAGAAGCCATTTGTTATTATCACCGAAATAGCATTTTTTTTATCGAGAGGTTTTACAGAAAAAGCAGCAAGAATATTCGTTAGTGTAGAGAAATGAGTCACACTGCAGCCTTTATTCTATCTTTCTCTATCTTCTGTCTCTCCTTCTATTGTGAAAGCGATGTCAGTAGGATTTTACTTATCAGTTTTTCTTCATAGTTCTAATGCACCTCTACTGTAGGTAAGCAAATTTCCAAGGTTTATTCAAGATAATTTCCTGGTTAGAAAATGAAAATACACACACAATAACTGATAGCGTAAGAGCCCCTTCCTTTAGACTTTTGTAAGGGGACATTTAAATACTGTCTGCCTGTGGTTGCATGGGGAGTAGTTTGAGTCTCTTTAGCGCTAATGTTGGTGCACCGAATGTCCTTTTGGGAGCCCTGTTTTCATTCCCTGTGAATCTGTCCCTCTCTCTGTGTTTCTCTGGACATGTCATCTGCAGCCTAGCCGCCTTACTCTTCCTCCTTCTCACTCCTCTCCGAACTCTGACCTCATGCCGACCTCATGTTGACCTCTGACCCACATCTTTATCTTTTTTTTTTTTTTTTTTTGCGACTAGTCGTGCATTTTCTTTATTTTTTGTATTCTTGAAAACCCCACCTTTTTAAGTGTCCGCTCTGAGACCAATAACCCTCACACAGACTGTGTACTCAGCACCCACTGGGAGGGGGGAGGTGACCCTCGCTCTCTCTCACTGTTTCTGTCTGTGTTCATCACCCTATTTTATATTCCTCTTTCTCTCTTGCTGCCCTTCTTTTCTCTTTTTCCCACTCTGTCCTTTCCCTCTTTTCCCATCCCTTCTTTCCCTGCTCTACTGCCTGACTGCATGTGCATGAAGGCTGACTTTCATTGTCATCTCCCCCTGTGTTTGCATGGAGACACTGGGATGAAGGGCAGGAGTAACACTTGTTGGAGATGACGACTCAAACATTGCATTGGCACCTAAGGCTGCTAAACTGATAGACATCTGTCTCTGCATGGCATGCATACTGATATTGATCCTACAGTCTGTCCCTGTTCCTCCTCAGTGACCTGTCCTATGGGGGGTAAAAAAGGCACACAAACCTTTTTTTGTGAACTATGACTTGTGTCTGCTCTGTTCATGTATGAATGTTGTGGTTGTTTTGTATGTCATTGATTCTACATAAATTGTGTCCTTCTGTTGGGTGATTTTGTTTGAAACATATGTGTTTAATGTCTTTGTGAGTGTTGTACAAGGGTCAGTTTGATATTATAAATGTGCTTATTGTGTAAAGTGAATCTCATCAGTCGGTCTGTGTGAGTGTATCAGTGTGAGCGTCTTTATGTATGTTTTACGTTGTAAGTGTTTTGTGTCTTTCATATACGTGTGCCCAGTGTATCAGTGTTTAGGTGTATGGGCAAAATTAGTATATTTCCTTTACATGTATTCTTACGTGGGCGTCACTGCTTTGTTTTTCTGTATTTGTGTCTTTCAATCAGGGGGGTCAGGCAATCACAGCCACATTTCTCATATTTCACACTTTCCCTTCCCTCAATTTCTTTCTTTTCCAAAGCTCTTTCTTTCACCGCCATTGCTTCATCTACTAACATGGAAAGAGAAAACTGAAAAAGCCACAGTAATGGCTCAGATTTCCATCTGCAAGTAATCCATAATACAGTGAATAGGTTTGTTAAGGATTTAAAGTGAAAGTAGGTGGTCAGTAGATTCCAGCTGAATTTAGAATTTGCTGTTTTTAATGATATTATTAAAACTATAATTGTATTTGACCCCTTTACTTTAAAGGAACCTGACAAATCTTGACCCAGATAAATAAGGAATTGTGATTTTAAACTTATATTTAACACTTTAGCCAATATTTTCTGTTTTCTGGTAGTACAGTAAAATATGTGAACATGAGTCAGTGTATTGTTGTTTTTACATCTGATTTTTGTCTGTTTTATTTTAACTTTTAACTTCATTAGACAATGCTCTCTACAAAATGATAGACATACAGTATTTATGAGTCATAGTTTCGATAGACAGATGACAGCAGTTGAGAGGCTGAAAGAGAGAACAGAAAGTAGGACAAGAGGTCTGTTTGGTTGCTTGGTGTCACAAATATCTCCTGCACTCTCAGCAGTACTCAACTGCAGTACTGCCAACCATGAATCAAGTTACACCCTGCACAGCTCTGCGCTGTTTTGTCATCACTATACAGTGTACACATACAGTCAGTGTCTCTCTTTCTCTCTCTCTCTGTCTCCTATGCATTCACACATGATCATGCAGGAGAGAAATTCTCTTCTCTTTGCTGCTCTTGGCCTGCACCATATCTCCTATTTCATCCTCTGGTTAATATATGTCTTGGTCGTGTGGTGTTACAGTAATAGTACCACTCACACTCTGCTTTAACTGCATTGTCATCCATCAAAATTTTTACATAAACTCTTCACTTAATTTTTAGGGCAGCTGGTCATTTTCAGGATAAATAATTCAGTAGGCCTTTGATGAGAGTAGACGCACACTCTTCATAGTCTCCAACTAGATTTTTTGTGCACTATAAAATTATTATTTCAATAAAGAAATCATTCCTGCTGCTGTGACATTATACTCCATCATGCCAGGTCTGCCTTTACAAAAAAGAAGAGATACTATTACAAAGGGTGTTCAAGAAACATTTGTAGGAGTGACCTGAGTCCACAGTACATTAACAATTTTCAGTTTTTCTAATTGATACAACTTCACCTGAAATACTAAATCAAATACATGTTTGAGGCAGCAACCATGTGGCTTTCTCAACAGAGGGAAAATCAAGTCTACTGTATATGTGTTTGCATAAATATCAGCAATACTACAAGTTATATGCTCATATACACTTCGTTGGCAGTTTATTAGGTACACCTTGGTAAAACTAATGCAGTCTAATACAACAATCCTGCAATAAATCCTCCCTTCATAAATCTTATAATTGGGATGGACAAAACAATATACAACTGTCTGTATTATGCAAGACAGTTCAACAGCATCACAAACTACCTCCTCCAAAATAATCATACAGTTGAATCAACATCTGTCTAAACCAGTTTCAACACAAACTGAACATATAACCTCTGTGAAGGAGGGATTTATTGCAGGACTTTTGTATTAGATTGCATTAGATTTAGTGAGGTGTTCCTAATAAACTGCCAACTAAGTGTAGCTGTGTTATATTGAGTGCATTATAACAAATATATATGTGTCAGTGAGAAAGAAGCTGTGTGGTGTGAGCTGAGGTGTGAACATGTGTGTGAGTAGAGAATGAGTTTGCCTGCATGCATGCTATCCAGCCTGACAACAATATTAACCTGCCTGTTTTTGAGTGGGTTTGAATGCATGCATTTATGAGTGTGAGTGTATGTGTGATAGTATGAGACAGAGAGTGAGACAGCGTGTTTATGGCATGTGTATGTGTGACAAAGAGTTTGTCACTGTTGGACAGCTGTGTCAGACAGTGTCCCAGAGACAGTAATTCCTGTCCGTCTCCCCGCAGGTGGCAGCCAGCAGAGCAGCATCAGTCACTGCTGGGTTCGAACCTCAGTCTCAGTCTCTCGGTACATCTGGCTGTGTCTGCTGCTGCTGCCGCTGCTGCTCTCACCGTCAGCGCTGGCTGATCGAGCTTGACAACCCCACTTCTAAAAGTTGCCCTTGCTCTCTTGTCCTAAGCTCCTTGCACCTTTATTCCAGCTCCTATTGTCTTGGCCCTCCCCTCTCTCCCTCCCCACTTTTCTCCCATTTTTCCCTTCAGCCTCCTCTACTCCTCCCCTAGATGCCCAGCTCCTGGGCAGGGGTACTTACCCCCTCCCGGGTTCCCGGTGCTGTGGGGTTGAGGTGGGGAGCGAGGTGGGGGGCCGGGTGTCAGTGTGCCTCTCTCTGTCTCGCTCCAGGTTATGGGCTCGCGCAGGAAGAGCTTCTCTCACCGGCCTCCATGCAGTACAGCCTGCCCTCCCCGCTGGGCGCTGAGCCTTACTGGCAGGAAGTTTCCAGTCTGGACTGTGCACCCATTGCCACCACAGAAGAAGACACCCTCATGGAGATGTCTGATGTGCAGGTGTGGCCCTCAGGCAACAGCCCCTCCCTGGTGCCTGTGGAGGACTCCTCGCTGGAGTGCAGCAATGCTGATGATTCAGAAGGTCTGCTGGGGCTGCCGTATGGAAGCCTGGGTCGGCCGGCCAGTCAGGCAAGCGCAGCCAGCGGAGGGGGTGGGGTGCTGAGTGGCTCCATTGAGTTGCCCGAAGACGATTCAGAGATGGGTGTTGACTCGCTCAGCACTGCCACGCCAGCCTCGCTTGGGGGCACCATTGCTGGGATCAATCTTAACGGGCTGAACAATGGTCAGGGGTCAGAGGCAAGTTCGGAGGTATCAGCAGTCACCAGTACGACTGGTGGTGATGGAGCTGGAGGAGGAGGAGGAGAAGGAGGAGGAGGAGGGACGGGCTCAGAGGAAGGGCTTTCTCTTGTTGCAGGACAGCAAAGGGTGTATGCTCGGCTGAGTGAGTCACCTGGTCTGAGCTGTGTTGCAGATCGAAATGGAGATAGGTGAGTCAGCCCCCTGTTTGCCTCTCAGGTGACAGTGCAAAGTCACATTCTCATTAGCAAACAATAAATCTGTGCTTCTAGGCCATTTAACCTAATTGCATGTCAGAAAATGTCTGTGGTAAACTGGAGTTTTTTCGAAAATTTCCGTGAAGAGGAAATGATCACCCAGGGATTATGACAGTTGCCTTTCTTTGCAGTAAGCATATAGTGCATGTACCACCTCCTCACTGATCCGTTCTCTCCTTCCAGGTCAGGTAATGGTGGAAACGGAGGTGGTGGAGGCTCTTTCCTTTCCTACCTGCAGGAACAGACAGGCCCGGGGTGGATCCCTGTCACTGACCCTACTCAGGCCTGGGTGGGCAACCAGCCTAAGCCCAGGCAGGCCATGGACACCATGATGTCATCAGTACGTAACACTGTGGACGAGGACCAGTCCCGTATGTCCCAGGAGGCCTTGCTTCAGCCTGTAAGGGACATGGGGCACTCAGAGATCTTGCGGGGGCACTTCAGAGGTACCCAGCCATTTGAGAAGGGTTTGGGCTTCCCACACAGGGTACCAGAGCTAAGGGCCTGGGACGACGTGCGCCTGAAGGGCCAGGTGAGTGTGTTGCTCCTTCTATGCAAAATAAGAGAAATGTTTGTCCTGCCTTTAGCAGAGAAATGCTGTGAAGTAGTAAGAGAGCTGAACAGAATATTTCCTAGGTTGTTTTGGCAGATAAAATAAAGCAGATTCATTATCGTGCTGATCAAACAACAAGCAGAAACAAATCTAATGCAGTTTGTTAAATGTCAGTTTTTTAACTGCCTCTCCCAGAAGACAGACCTTGAAGTCAGACTTAAAGCTCAAATCAGCATTATATTATTCATTACAGATCCTAGAACCAGTCAGCCAACAAACATAAACACACACACACACACACACACACACACACACACACACACACACACACACACACACNGAAACAAATCTAATGCAGTTTGTTAAATGTCAGTTTTTTAACTGCCTCTCCCAGAAGACAGACCTTGAAGTCAGACTTAAAGCTCAAATCAGCATTATATTATTCATTACAGATCCTAGAACCAGTCAGCCAACAAACATAAACACACACACACACACACACACACACACACACACACACCACACACACACACACACACACACAGAGTCTACGGCCCAAGATGGGCACAAACAGCATGTCCAGCCAAATATAGAAAGCATTCTCACTGTCCCACTCATGTTACATGATCCCCACCCCAGTCATTCCCACGCGTTAACTTTCTGGCACAACACAGACACATCACACAGTAAAAGACAATCTCTGCCATGAAACTGTGTGAGAGCAAAAATAGAGTGTTGCGTTTAGGGCCTTTGTGGGCTTGATACTGGCTTCATACCGGCTGATACAGGTGATTAAAGAGTCCATTTTGACTTTATTTGGATGCAGTGTGTGCTGCATAATTGTGTCTGCATAGAGTTATGATTGATGTTGAGGAAATGTACCTGCTAGGCTGTGTGGATCATTAGGAATGGGAAATATTTTGCGGTAGCAAGTAGTAACAGCTACATGAGAAAAGTCAGGGTGCAAGTTTCTTAGTGCTCTTACCACAGCGTACAGAGGCGCACTGGAGTAGCCAGAGGTATTTAAAGACCACAGATCACATGGTCAGAAAGAGAGAGAGGTGGGAATAGAAGCCTCCCAAGGTTGCTTTTGCCTGGATTTGTCATTGACTGGTTACTCCTGACCTGACAGTGCGAAGGAGAAGGAATAGGGAACTGGGGAAAGGGCTCCTGCCCCAGCTAGTGGAGGACGGATATGAACTAAAAGGCACTAAGCCAGTGTGAATGAAGAAGTGACAAGAGGCCTGAGGGACTGAAGTTATTACCTCCTCTCTTGGCTAAGAGAGGTGCTGCGTGGGGAAACAGGTGTCACGGAGTGGCTGAGGGGGTCGTGCATTGTCGTGTGCAGGCTGTGTTGATTTGCTGGGGATCAAAGTGTGGCGATGTGGGCCCTGGTGACTGAGCTCCTCTTCAGCTTCGTGCTGCTGGCTTTCCTGGTGATCAGCTGTCAGAATGTCCTCCACATAGCCAGCGGCTCAGTGCGGTCTGTGCTCACCTACATACATGTTCAGCTGGACCGTGAGCTCGGTGAGGTCGAGGGAGTGGCTGATGAAGAGGAGAACGTCACCACCAGAGTTGTCCGCCGCAGAGTCATCCTCAAGGTACAAAGAGGAGGGACAGAGGAGAGTCAAGCTGAAATTTGGAGATGAGGATTTACTGGCAGGGAAACAGTAATGAAAGGAAAGAGGAAGGAGGAAAATATCGTTAGGTGAAATACTGAAGGATTTGCAGGGTAGAATTGTGTTTTGAGTGGGCGTGACGAAAGGATTAAACAAGGAAATGTAAATGTGTTGGGCAGAAGCAAAGAATTATGAGTCAAATCAATACAACAATAATGATTAATCTGCTAATAATTTGAATCTTTATAATGCTATCAAATTTCTGTGAGAATGTGGCTCAGTTTATCTTCTGCTGTTACAGATGTAAATAGACTTTCTTGGGCTTAGCAAGTTTGGTCTATAAAAAGTTTTCTTCCTACTGTACCTGAAACTGCCTCAGTGTTGGTACACAGCACGACTCTTGAATTTTGGAGTTTTATTCAGAAGATTCACAGGCCCGAGCGACCCTTCTGTTCAGCTCTCACTTGTGCTCACTGCAGGAATTTGTTTGAGCTTATAAATAGCTGTGTAGACTGGCTGTAAATTATTACAGGCTATTACAGCATTGTCATGAACTTCATGAACTGTAATTATAAGTGTCACTAAGAAACATCCCCTCACCCATCTGTCGTTCATCTGCTTCTCTGTGTTTCCAATTAGTGGATGGGTTTATGGCATGGACATAATTACACTGCAGTGACAACTATTTTAACATGCTGTTGGTCCATAATTTGCTGAGTGCTAATTTTCTTTCCATCATCCCAAGTTTGCTCGGAAAGTCCTATCTTGTAGCATTAAAAATGTACTTTCACGAAAAGGGAAGTGCAGTTTGTGGTTTATTTAAATGTACAAATGCTTTTCTGTGCACAGGGCGATGAGGTTGAAGATCTTCCTGGGGAGCAAGTGAGTGAGGAACAATTCACAGATGAACATGGAAACATTGTCACAAAAAAGGTTTGCCATCGGCATGTTTTTGTGTTGTATTCTTAAAATGGGGTCCATTCATTGTTTCCCTTATGTCAGTATCACAATACTCTCACAGCATCTACCCACAGAATGATTATTAAACTAATAATAATCATTAAGTTCATCAGTGTTCATCACATCATTACTCTATGAATTTACTGTATACCCCCCACCCAAAAAAACAATAGATTAGATATTTTTTCTTTAAAAGACAATGACTTTTTTCTCCATCACCATTTCTTTATATTTCACCAGTTCAGTCGTTTCACTTCCTTATTCCGACTTTCTGCTTTCACCCATCACTCTCTCCCACCCTCCTGTGTGCGGTTGTTGTGTACATGTGTGTATGTGATAGACTGTGCGTAAGGTTGTGCGCAGAGGGAAGGGTTCAGGTGAGGAGGGAGTTCAGGAGGTGTGCATGGAGGGTTCTCTGCAGGACGCCAACGAGCTGGAGGTTGATGCTGAGCAGTTCATGAACTACGCCATCCTGGGCCGGGACAGCAGCAAGGTGGGATTCTGATCCGCCGGCAGCTCTCTGTTGGCCGCAAGGCCACGCAACACCTGAGGCTCCCGTTGTAAGCTAAAGAGTGCAGGGAGCAATGGAGCAAAGCTGTGTTTGATTGAAAGCCATGTAGTAGCTAGTTAACAGTGAACAGGGGACTCTGTGCTGCATTGAAAGTCTCACCTCATCATGGTTTCCCCCAACAGTCCTTATGTACAGTAGCTTAACCTGCACGAGCTTCAGTATGAGGTACTGACAGGCTGAGAGCACAGTTTGTGTTTGTGTACACTTAGCCCTGTTTCATTATGTGTCAGTCTTAAATCACTGCAGAGGATGGAGTGGGATGTGTGTTTGGTTAATTGTTTGAATGCTGACCTTCTGTAACATTAATCTCCACCTAAGTATTTCTGCCTATGTTCATCTACTGCATGCAAGAAGGAACAAATGAGGCCACTTTGCTGTGGCGCTGTTATTGCTTCGGTTGAGGTGCTAACAGTTCATCAGCCCACTCGGGGTGTCATCATTTAAGTCATCACTAAGCTGCACCTACAGCTCATATGTTTGTTTCTTGCACATCAATGACTGAATGAACCGACTGTGGCTCCTTGCAGTGGTTATATTTTCCATTCTCTCCTCATCAGTTCTCAATGAGTGACTCTTTTGTCTTTTTGCCATCATTAAAGTTTATAGTCCCTCAACTGTGACTGTGTGCTGTATCACTCAAACCTACAGGACTCTCTGAATCAGAGCTGGGCCAAATATTATTTACAGTCATTCAATGTTTTTTGTATTTTACGTGCAGGAAGTAGCAGAGGATCGAGGTTTAACGCATCACGAAAATTTGGATTATACCAGAGCGTCTCTGGTTGTGTTATCCTGAAATTAGTGAATTGTCTTATGTGGGTTAACCCCATCCAGCTAAATGTATTTGCAAATATTTTTGACACTACTCTTAATCTCAAATACTGTAGATGTTTGTGACACCATCTTATCTTCAACTGCCACCCATCACTTCTGTCCTTGCTTGACTGTTTATACATAATTTCTTTCTTTTTCCCCTCCTCCCTTCACGTATCTGTCTCTTACATTTCTCTTACATCTTCTCTGTTATTTTTGCTGTTTTTCTGTCTCTCTTCTCCCCTACTAACATTCCCTCAACCTCTTGTTCTGCTCCTGTCATCCCACCTCTTCTCAACCCTCGCACCTTTTCTGCTGTCAAACCCCCCCCCCCCGATGTAGCCCGATACTGTGGATGTGAAGAAAGGTGCTCAGATAGTGAAATGTGCCAGTCTGCGGAGAGTTAAGCAGTGAGGCAGACTGAGCGCTGCGTCCCCGCAGGTACGGGACTGACCCACAGTGCCTCGTCTGACCTGTGGGCTAGACCATTTAATCCAGTCTCTCTGGATTAAATGCATTTGAATGTACCTTTAATTCAATACTAATGATATGTAATGTGAGGCTGGCACAGCAAAATGACAATTAAATAATCAGTTTAACTAATAGCTAAAATATAAATGACACACAAAGAAGAAGAAAAATGATTATTTTTGTCCTTATTGTACCAAAGAATCAAATCACAAAAACAAATCCCACATGCTACAAAAAGAACCTGCAAATTAATGACCAACATTAAGTTTGTCAAATATATCATTTTGATACAGTGAGTTTCAGTCAGTATTTTGCAGGTGATATGATGATTTATGCGTAGAAACCTAACATGATCCTTAATGCTTTTTTAGAGACTTTATCAGTTTATCTGTTTTTACAAATATAATCATTTTTATAACCTGAATAAACATTAGAATTTCTGGCTGCTTGCCTTCAGGCAAATGCTTTGACATGCTTACTGTAGATGTATAGAGTTATATATGCAATTAACTAAATGTATTAGTGTTTTTGTTTGCTCAAATTAAAATAATTCTTTGTTATCTTTGCGTGAATATACAGTGATTTCTCCGTTCAAAATGTCCCACTGTGCATTCAGAAGTAAGACACAGATATAATTCCATATGGATGGACAATGCAAATTTGATGCAAATAGATTATTAATGTTGCAGTAAATTATAACAGGGCATTTGGTTTCTTCATGCATGTTTCGACAAGCTGGAAAAGGGTTGGCACAATGTGCACTTAGCAAAATAACCAACCAAGAAGGAGCTTGTAAAGTGAGAGCTCTCAAGGTCAACGCTGAAAAGCCAGTTGTCCAGTGAATTGCAATCTGGAGCCACTGTGGTGTGTTTGTGTGTGTGTGTGTGAGTGTGTGAGAGAGAGAGAGAGAGTCACAGTATAAGTGTGTGTGTGACTTTCTAACGTAAAGGCCATGACATTTCTGCAATCCTGCGATTACTGATATTTCAAGTGACTCTCAACTGAATGTTAAACCACTTTTGCCAACCATTTTTGCTTGAATGCTTTTGCAGAACTAATGTGCTTGATTTAGTTTTATAATGATAAGAAAAGAATCTGGGTGATATATAAGGATCAACATAGGGGCAATTTAAAGATGGGCATTTTAGCCAGGGTCATTTTAAAGATATGCATATAGCAGTTCAAAAATACTTACATTTGCACTGACTTACTGCAGCTTGCATGCCACCTGCTGTGTACACTCCTTATGAGGTTTTGCTCTGATCTGTTGTACAACAGCAAGACAAATGTGTGGCTTGTCCTGAATCAGCGTGTTTCCCTCTCTCTGCAGAGTTCTCCGCAGGATTCAACCCCTTCACCAAAACCATCCTACATGGACACATGACCAGCAGCAGCTGACAGGAGGAAGAACACATAAAAAGGCAGACAGACAGAAATGAATGGCAACAGACACCAATTAATGACAACCACAGCGGCTATGCCGTCTATCAGCACGCACCAGAAGAGAAGGATATGGATTAACTTGTAGTTTTTATTACCTTTTTTTTTTTTTAAAGAAACTGTGGAAAAAAAACATCTACTACTAGGCTAGAAGCATGATTTCGTATAAAACAAAAACCAAACACAAACAAAAAAACTAGCAACCAAAACGTGCTTCCTGTTATCTGTATCAGCATGAGTGACTGCTGCCGCATGGCCTGTCTTTAACTACAAATACTGAGGGAATACAGGGGTGGGTAAAAGGGTGGGGGGGGGGGGGGGGGGGGGACACTGCTGTATGGGACAGGCATGCAATGTAGGGTATGGTCAATCACTGGCCTGTTTTCTAAACCAACAGGGAAAAATTTATCAGTTAAACTTAAGAAAAAGGGAGACTAAAATATTGAGAATTACATAATCTCTAGGCAACAAGTTACTCCCCCTCCCACCTGCAACACTCTTCCAGCTAAGAGCATCACAAACTAGTTTTAAACCTGTCCCAGTGCTCTCAGAGTCCAGTAAAGCTACAATTATCACCCAACGATATCGGTGTTGTACATAATATCGTATGCACTAAAATGCTCTACGTGACTGTGTGTTACGTGTGTTGTTTATGTTATAAGATCCCTATGCGATGCCACTGATGCTGCTGTTTCAGGTACATAAGAAATTCCTCCCTGTTTTTCTTGTTTGGTTCGTTTGGTCTGAACCTATATATTATTCTATATATCTTGAGATCTTTGTGGGTACAAGAACATACAAATGTTGTGTCGCTCTGCCTGTTTTGAACGTCAGATTTTTGTGTGTCAGGCTGTTTGTTTCTTTGTGCTTTTCATGTGATTTCACCCTTTGCTTTTGACATGTCAAACTGTAGAGGGAAGACATACTGTAAGTCATTTACCGTACTGTGGGTTTTTTGAGCTTTGGGAGGCAGGTTTCTGCACTGAACCTGCCTCCCCGACCTTCCCTCAGAGTGGTTTGCCTTGTGAAGAGAGTGACAACGAGATATATGATGAGGGACAGATTATCATGAGAGATTAACCTACTCTACCATCCCACTCCTTCGCCTTTTTCTTGTCCCCAGTGTGCTGTATCCTTGTGAGGTCTGTGTTTATCAGATGTCTGTCTGAGCCAAAATCCCAATACCTCTCTTCACCCTCGACCTTGCCCTTATCGCCCTACCTCCACCTCTCACCCCCTCGCCCCTCCAGTCAGCCTCTCAGAATAGATGTAGCAGTCCTGTCCACCTCCAGCAGGGGGCAGGATCCCACCCTCAGCTAGTAGCAGTGTCTATTTGACCTCATCATGCAGTATCTGACACCAACACCCATTAGGTGCACTTATAGACCATCTCACCACCACCAGAGGATGTCACTTGATGAGGGTAAAGTAGCTGAAATGCTGGTGATAATGTAGCACTGGTTTGACTGGGTAAAAGACAAAGAGTCAGCTGGAGAAAGAAGAGTGTTGAGGGTCAAGGACGTGTTGAGCTTTGATGTTTGTCTCCTTGGTCATTCTTTGGAGTGTAGCAAAGACAGTCAGTCACCAATCACTGTGATGAGAAACTGTAATACTGACCCGCAACTGTGAGCCTGACCCTTCCCGTCTTTTGTTTCACTCCTTTCTTTTGTGTTACGTCTTTTTTTTTCTTTTTTTTTTGCATGATTTACTGTCTTAACTGTACTTCAGAAGAAGCAATAACTGCTTTCAAAAGGAAAGGAATGTTTGTCTGAGCGTGTTTGAGTGTGTTTGTTTGTGTGACAGAAAGAGAGAGAGAGGATCTTAGGATCATAGTTCATGTTCTTCCTCAGCTTTCAATCTGTCAGTCACAGCTTTAGGCTACTCCTCACTACACTCAGAAATGATGTCAGTACATTAGCATCCCACATTATTTTATCACTTTGCCTCTTTAGGAAAGAAAACTATTAAGTTTACGTTTTACACTTAAGATTGGGCAAATATTGGTATGACTTAATACCAGCCATCCCATCCAAGCAAAGTGTCTGTTTTTGTTACACTCATCAGGGAATGTAGGTGTGTTCAGTCATAGTTTTTAAACCTTCATAACAGTCATATGCACCTTGAACGAAATCTTATTGGTTGTGTAGTTTGTGTGTGTGTGTGTGTGTGTGTGTGTGTGTGTGTGATGTTAATATCACATATTCAGTCCTGGATATTGGGACATGTCAACGTTGTGATAATATCACAGGAAGTAATATTGCAAATGGACAAAGAGCAGCGGCTCTCAGATTATGCGTGTAATTCTAATTCACATCTTTTTTAAAGTTGATTTACCTCAATAACCACGCCATCTCACATGATATCAATTACCTACATGCATCTCTTTCAAACATTTCATTAGACATTGAATGCTTTATTATGGAAAAAGATGTACGTCACAAAAACATTGCAATAAGCACCCATCAATAAGTGTTTAGTATGGCTTCACAGCCAGAGATGATGAATGTAAAGTCTTGGTATACTGTAAGTCTTGTTATAAAGTAATCATCTGTGTTGGCTCTGTACTTTAGTAGATAATAGGGTATTCACTCTGTTGTTTCAACTCAATATCTCCTGTTGATCATCAAACATATGTCTTCATTCTCATTTCATTACAAACATACATACAAATCATGTAAGTGGAGAGATTTAAAGAGAGACGCCTCAAATGAGTTTTCGACATTGCAACAAATATCCCTTCATCAAATATTATTTCTATTTTATTATCTTTTTTAATAACCACAAAAAGTTAGATGTCAATAAAAACTGCACAGCAGTGTAATTGTGTAGTACCCCTTATGTCATAGCATACAGTTTGCTCTGTAAGGGCTCATAATTATGCTTGTGTTGGTTTCTGAGGCAGTGGCTATTTTATAAATCCACTGCTGATGTCAGGGTTAGAGCAGGGGGCGGAGGGGGGTCTGATGAGAAGACAACAAGGGGGAGCACTTTGAAGTTCTGTGGAATTGTGGGGAGGCTCGGTGGCTTCGATGGCTAGTCTTTCAAGATGACAAGCATTTTTCCTCAACACAGCCCACCCCTGATCTATTTCTGCCCCCTTACCAAATATAAGACTGAGCCGGTTCTAAGGCTTCCACATGGTGACAGTTTGAAAGCAGTTTGAGAGGAGGAGTCCGACTAAGTGCAAGCAGAGGGAGGAGTGGTTACATCAGAAAAATGAACAATGGAAAGCCCTGCACTGAGGGACGACTGAGATGATGCCATGCACCAAGTTCATGCAAAAATATTAACTGTTGCAAAAACTAGAGAACACATGTATATTCCTTTAGAATGGATTGAAGACATTATTAACGCAATAGCATATTACTCAATACTAAGGAATGCAACTGCGCACATGCACAGAAAATGTTTTTAACATAAAAGGCTATATATATATATGAAATATATGAAAATATATATATATATATTTACTTAGAATGCTATGCACCCTTACTTGTCAACTGGGATTCTAGTTATGTTATGGATGTACTTTTAGCATCATACAGCTGTAGCTACCAAGAGACTGTTGAGTTCTGGGTAATGCCTGCAACCTGGGGATAAATAGGGGTCTTGTGGGTATTTTAACCTGTTTTGTTTGCTTTTTTTATTGTTATGGAGAGTCAAACATGAATTTAAAATATACATGTAAAAGCCTTTTAATCCAATCAAATCTGAGGACATCTATTGACAATTTACTCTGTACACCAGCTCAACATTTACAAAATTAATAAAGAAATGAAATGTCTTTGTGTATAGCGTGTATACTTTTGTGTGAGACACGTGCACCCAACTACAAGTGATCACACTGTAGTTTTCAACAAACCAAATGTTATAAAAATGCTGAATTGCTGCAGGCCTTGTCCTGTGTGAACTGTTCAGCAATCCTAATTTTCATCAAAATACCACCAAAATATGTGTTGAACATTATGGTCTGCAGCAGGGCTGCTCTTTCAAACTCTGCAATAAATAAACAAATGAATACATCAGTGGCTAGACCCCGTTTGTCCATGGAAAATGGTAAAATTAGTAATGTATCCATTTTCAGTATCCATTTAATAAATGGAGTTCTACAAAACCAGCAAGTGTTTGTGCTGGTGCTTACTAGAGGTTAAGCTGGTTTCTCTATAGGTCATAAGCTGTTGAATTGATATATTAACCTAATTTGTCTTTGATTAGCTAAATGGTTTATTAGATGACATATATCTATAAAATATGCTTTTGCAAACAAGCTCTAAAGTGAGGATTAAAGCAGAGTAACTATTAAGTAAGTAAGTAAAGAACTATGTACAGCCATTGTACAGGCATCATGTGCCAGTAGGGGGCGGAATAAGTCCATTTGGTTCACCTCGGGAGCATTTACCCCTGCAGCCTGTCTTCTGTCTGTGTTGTTTTGTTTGCATGTAGAGGGTGAGTGCAAGAGAAGGAACGTGTGCTCAGGTCCTTTGAACAAAGAACCTGGACACCGTGTGTGGGAGACTGCGTGTTGTAATGTTAGATACTACCTTTCATCATTTGCACTTATGAAAAAGAGGTATTATTTTTCTTTATCCGAAAGTAGCCATTCTGTTGAGCCAAAGCAATATCTGTAACAGGCACGGTGTGGCTTTGTTGTTTTGACGCTCTGCCTGTTTGATGTTATTTAGTTAGCTAGTTTTAGTTTGTTACAGTAGAGAGAAGATGTCCACTGACTGCCAGAAGACCACTGCCAAGGCCATCCCGTCGACCAGGAGGGTGACTGTCAACGACGCGGAGCACATGCCCCACGACTACTCCACTACTCCCGGAGGCACCCTGTTCAGCACGACCCCGGGTGGTGCGTACTATTGTTTTTCATTTTATTTACTTGCGTGTGCCGAGGAGATGTGGCGTTACTCAACGGTCACACGATTTATACTCTTATCCACTTCACAGCTGCATTGTCGGTGAGTGCAGGCGCTGCTCAGGCTAACTCCATGAGGTCTGCTCCTGTCAAACGCCACCGTGCAGAACCAGCTGCTAGCTCCGCCTCAGCTAATTGCTAACGCTGGCTAGCAAATGTTTGGTTGAAAAGAGAGGGAGAGACATAAAGTACTGCTGACTTTGAAGCAATTTACTAATTGTGATCCAAGGTTTGTGAGTGTATATACTTATATCATTGCGTTCTCACTTTTAGAGGATCGGCATTGATTGTGGGCTTCTTCAGCTAATCTTGGGACGTTAGCCACTCCTACTGTTCATGTGTACGTCACCGACAACTAAAGCTCTGATTGGGTTTCCGTGTGAAGTCACTGAATTGTGTTTAATTTTTGTGCAGTCTCAAAAAGAGTTTTAATAAGGCGTTTTATCTGTATCTAAACATAAGAAAAAATATGTAACAGTTTTTAAAGTTTGACATTACATAGCACAATGCAAACGTGAGAAATACAGTGTAAAATGAATTCATGAAATATGAAATAAAACATAAAAATATAAAGCAAGTTAAATGGTAGACATATCATTAGCAGACGTGTACAAGCAAGCATATTTCTTTGTATTGGTATCATTAACAACTCCTTCATGGATTGTATGTGGCTGATGTACAGATCCAAAGAGACCCACCAAATTTTGATTATCTTTATAGATTTAGGGACACATTTCCATTACCCTTTTACCATTTTTAATATAAATATTAGAAAGGTTTGATTTAAACGTGTTGATACATTCTTCACAAGATAAGGGTAGAGGTTAAAAAATACATTGTGTTTTTCTTTTGTGCAAGCACTTCTTATTTGTTTATTCAATGTTCAGTGTTTCATAATCAGATTCAATAATTTTATTGGTCAGATTTTAGTGTATAGTGTAGAGCTGCAACAATAATTTTTAATTCATTCATTCATTTTAATTAATTTTGATTAATAGTTTAAGTCATTTTTCAATAAAACCCAAAACAATGTTGTTTTTACCTTGGACGCAGAGAAAATGGGATGAATATTTTTTTAGTAATAACTGACTTATTTAATCGAGATAGCAGTTTCTTGATTAGCTGCAGCCCTAGTCTAATGTAATGGTGAAAATTTCAAACAAAAATGGATGTGCTGCACACCTGCATACAAATGTTGAATGAAGCATGACTAAAGCAGCAGATGCCAGGCAGTATGTGCAACTTCAGTGTTCTGTCTGAGTGAACGCAGTGCTCCATCTCTGATGGTCATCCTTTGCTTTTCCTGCCTTTACACACAAAAGGTACCAGGATCATCTACGACCGAAAGTTCCTGCTGGATTGTCGCCGCTCTCCAGTTGCCAAGACTCCTCCACGAGGTCTGCCCAACATTCCAGGGGTGACCAGTCCACCCTCCAAAGACACCAACGAGAAAGCCCATAATGGAGAACTACTGAACAACAACAAAATCACTGCACCTGACAGCAACAACACCGGTATATTGACACCTCAGATACACATCACTGGGTGGCATTTGGAGTGAAGAATTCAGTCCTAGATTCAAATGTAAATTCATATAACCACTGAAAACCACAAAACGCAGATTTCTCTGAGAAATCTTTAACCCCAGTTACGTCATGTGTATCACTATTAACCATCAGATCTTACAACAGCTTTAACATTGCTGCCCTCTCTTTTACAGATGATAGATGGAGATCAATTTTATGCATCCCATCTAAATCATTTTTAGCTGTCTCAGAACCAACATTTTTCATGTTGTTAAGAGTTGTTAAGCTCTAAATCGACCTCCACCAACCTGTTGCCACCACTTTCATGGCATTTTTTTTCTGTTGCAATTTTTCTGGTTCCAGCACAAAAAGATGACATGCCTCTTCTTAATCCCGGTTTCTAAGTTTTCCATTAGCTCGGTTGTTTTTCCAACTGGGTAAACAACTGTAAGTAAGCTCAACACCGGGTATATTTTAATCTCTAAGAAATGTGTGATGTGGGCTGTGATACAGAGGGCTGGGACCAGAATAAAAAGGCAGGCGTGACATTTATTTGTGTATTTATTTTTATTCTTGAAAGGATTGCTTGAGCACTTACACAAAAAGTAACTGTCAGAGTGTTGTAAATGTTTTTCATTTTAAACGTATTCATAAACACGTAAGTTGTTTGTAACCAAAAACACATATTTTGTAGGCATTGCAAATTATATAACTGTGTTAAATGATTTATTGATACTTTAACTAACTTGTCAAGTTAATCATAAATATTTCTTGTTTCTTAGAGCATCTGTTACCCATTGGCTACTTCCTGCCATGCTGACTGTCTGATGTTAAAGACTGATAAAGGTTAATCCTACTGCAGTGTGGCAGTCTGTGCTCTGTTTGTGAAATATGTTTTTCTTTCTCTTTAAGGTGATGATGCGCAGTTTGAAATGGACATCTAGGTGGTGCTGGAGCGAGTATTAAGATGTCAGACTTACCAACATGATGCTGTGGAGAAGGGTTCAGGGGCATCTTCTCTCTTCCCATTGTCCATTCCATGAAGACGGAGGTTCACCTTTAGTATTCACAGTGTCTTTTTGTCTTCAAGTCTGTCTTTGTCAATCACGTTTGCTAGTTTTGCCCAGAACAAACCTATAATGAAGCCTTTTCTGTCTGCCTCAAGGCTTAATCCTGATTTATGTGTGACAAAGTGTGCCTTCCTGTAGCGGCTACATGTTCGAAATCAACACTGGGAAGTACTTAACACCAACAAAGCCTCATCCCCCACTACTGAGAGACAATAATGAAAATGAAGATCCAATTTTCTGAATTTTTCTGATAAATTCCAATTTATCAGCATTCCTGAAGCATTTGTAACATGATGTGCTTTCATTTCCACACATTTCCTGACACCTCTCTTCAAACATTGCCTTGAAATGTTCAAGTTACTGTATAATTTGATGTATAGTTGATCATGTTCTGAAAATTAAAAAAACAGTACTTCACCTGAAGTGTCATACAGAGAATGTAAAACAAAATTTGTTGATGAAATTTTTAAACTGATTTTCACACAGGGTTTGTAGGGTGACAAAAAGCATTAAAGCAAACACCATTAAAGTTAACACTTTGTCTTTGTCATGCATTTTTCAGTGTGCATTGATTGTGTGCTACTAGTGAGTTTTGTGGTGTCATGTCAGTAGATTGCAAAAATACAATACACTAACAAGCTGAGCAATGTCTTCATGTTCATCAGTTGTCTGGTTTGAATACACGTTTCTCTTGCATAGTGTCAACTGAAGGAGCAAAAAGCTATTTTTCAACAATAAAATTAAAAAGAAATTGATGAACACAAGTGAATTAATGCACTTCAAATTTCAAAGTAAGTAGAAAACTAATATACATTTTGAAATTATAATTCTTGACTCGGACATCTTGCTTTGCAGCCTCTAGCACTTCCTGTGTTCCCCTGATTCAGCACAAGTCATATCAGGAATTCCTTCAGGGGAACACTGATAACCTCGGTCAGTGGACTGTATAAAGACAGGTCAATATACAACTTTACATAGCTGAGAGAAACTCCTTCCTTCCATTCAACATTTCCATTTACACATCCTGAAGTGGCTTCCCTATGAAGATTTTTATTATTACAAGCTTCTACATAATGAATGGGTGAATGGGATGAAATGGTTGTGCAAAGACACCCCAGCCTGAATAATATTTATTGCACTGAATTACTCACTGTTCTATGACAGCACCAGCTGGATTGAACACTAAATTATCCACATTTATGAATATGAGCTGTTTTGTTCAGTGTGTGATGGACTGGAGACCTGTCCAGGGCGTGTCCCTGCCTTTCACAGATGCATGCTCTAAGAGGTGTCAGCTCTTTCTGACCTTGAATAAGGTACAAAGACTAAAAGTGATAATCACAGAGGCACAGAGGATGATGATGTTAAAGATGATTGTATGCAAAACATTTCTGTGGTGAATGAAGACATACTGTAGGTCGGCTGGATTGGAGTTGGTGACACCAAGCTCTTGTGTGCTACTGTCTGTTGTGTTTTCTGTACCAACCGTGTCAATGTCCCAAATTGCATCTTACTGAATACGATCATAACCATTGGCATTATTTCCCACTCAGTTCTTACAGTATTAATACAAACCTACACAAATTAAAGTTCAGACTTGAGACCCTAAACATAGTATCCATTTTTTATTTCAGATTCAATGTACTGAAGCACAAAATGTGTCCAAACTGACCATATACGTCCAGTCTTGATTCACTTTAACTCTAAAGCATAAACAGCTGATTGCAGTATGCTACTATTACTGTTGTTTAATTTAGCATAAAAAAACCTTTAAGTGCTGAAGATCTTAAAGGCATCATTTTCAGAAAGGTAATTTTTGAAAAAAAAAGAAAAACTAAGCAGACTCAGTCTGGTCTTGTCTTTGTTTTCATTGTGGATTGAACAGTTGCAAATGAGCAGTTCCAGTCTACCCTATCCTTCCTCGACAGTAGCCTCAGCATCCAGACGTTGAGTCTCCCTATTTCCTCAGACTGCTCTCTGTTTATTTGGGGTGTAATTCCTCTTGTCACCTCTGCTTCCTGACACCCCCCACCCTGCCTCCCTAAAATAAACAAGTGCTACTGCTTTTTTTCTCCCCTATTGATCCATCCTTCAGTATACTTTTGGAGTTGTCCCACTCAGCGTGCTTGTTTGATCACAATCAACAAAAGAAGCCTGGCCAGAGAGGAGCTAATGAATTCTGATGGTGTGTGCACTGTAATAGAACCAAAGATGTGGATTGGAGGCGAGGAAGGCAAATACACTAAATAGTTTGCTGGTCACCAGTCACAGAAGACAAGTGGGATTAAGCTGTAAATGAGTATCTACGAGCAGGTTGAGCCTCTGAGGAGTGAGAGTTTTGTTAATCCAAAGAGATTCTGTATAACAAGGTGTGTGAATTTCATTCTGTACAATAGCTATTAATAATTTAATGGAAATTGAAAACCCTCTCAAGCACTGTTCAAAACAATAGTAGATCATTAAGTTGTGCATGGAACCAAATAGTCGCCACTTAATTAATAGCACTGAAATATTTTACTAAATCATCTGAATTTATGTTGTTTGAGTTCCCCTCTTTTAAATGTTAACCAATTTTAGGTTGTGTGGTTTCAAAAACTTTATTCTCAGTATACACTACCAGTCAAAGGTTAATGTCATTTCTCAGTGTACTCTGAAATTGAATAAATAATAGAGATTAAAAAAGAGAGAGAGAGAGAGAGAGAGAGAGAGAGATGAGAGGAGAGAGACGAGAGTGAGAGAGATTAGAGAAGAGAGAGAGAGAGAATCATTGAATTCCCTGTGCCTCATCCGCAAACCTGCGCGTGGATCATATACACTCAACAGATGGCTTCCTTTGGACTCCACGACAGCCATGGACTTCTGGAAGACTATTCCCAACAAACCAAACATCCACTCACTCAGGACAGTAACGTGGCAATACCTCCCTACACGAGTCTGGGAAATAACAAGGAGATAACAAGATAAGTCGGCCAAAGAATAAATATCCAAATTCACAGGCGGCAATCTATTCCAGATTTCTGGGCCCCATAGGGAAGTTTACTACAAACCCTGGTTGCTATGTGCTGCATTTGTAGTAGTGCATTGTGCTTCATAATCAGCTGGCTTCGTCCCTGGCCAAGAGTTGTGGAACATGTTGTCTCCTGAGACCAGCTCTATGATATCTTACTTAATCAGGCGTGAGGAGTGTGAGATGACAGAGGTGAATAGGTAAGACATCGATGTGGTATGGTTGTGGATATTTGTCTCGGACGACGTCCTAAACCAAGTAATTTTGGTTGGCGGGGCGAGATTGCGCTGGAAGATGAACTTATGATAACCAGCGTGCTACAGCCCAGCAAGCTCGTAAACCAGCCCATGGCGGGTCCAAGAACAGACATGTCCCTCGCATGGAGCCTTAGAGCCTGCAAACCTCGTAGTCGTACTTTGAGAAGCACACAATTGTCTTGGCGAGTACTAACTGCATATGATTGCCACAATTGAAACACGGATACACATATTAGTATTGAAAACTCTATCCGCGCACACTAACTAACTATAAAGCTAATACATATGATAGAAATAATCTATGATGACGGATAATACACACAAATGAACTTTTAGCCCACTGGAACAAATGGAGATAGTAAGTACTTATAATAAATTAAAATATGGTGAAGCACTAATATATCATACATCAGACATTACTGTTTTAGCATTCATCCATAAAATTCGATATAGATAGGACTCTCGCTGCTACTCTCTCACGGTTGGTTTTGTTCCAAATCTGTTCATATAGATGTTTTGTTCGTCTAAATTCAGAAAGCTCTGCCTCCTGTTCTTCTGTACTAGATTTATATTAACACAGGCTATGGTATAGAACCAAATCTGGATACTCTCATCCCTCTGCTGATCAAAGCCATCTCAGTGCCACAGCCACCATTCACTAAATTCTCAACATTAACTGAACTTATGAAAACTAATGCATGGTGATATATACTCTGAGTCTGCTGTCTCTTATGATACATAATGCAATATCCTCTACTCCAAGGATCATGTGCCTTACTCTGCAATACATGCACTCGTGCATGTCTCTCTGAATGAATTTTCCCTTAAATATGTTATATGCAGGCCTTACTGCTGATATATCTCAATGCACACGGATGTATATAGTATGACTCCAATTTTAATCCCAGATGATTATTCACGAGGATATGTGGCATTTATGTTAATACTTTAACAATGACTGCCTACTTGAGTCATTTTGATATGGAGCTCAAATAAAAAATATAACACCTCTCATCTATTATGAGTGGTAATAAATGCATCCCTCTAATAATATGAGATGATCTACAGCTTATGGATTATGCACCCTACACGTTGTTATATTGCTCATAGCTCATTTGAGTTGCCTTAGTCGCTACTGCGAATATACATATATCTCCCACCACACTCACACAACATTTTTGTCAGTTAACTCTGCTAGGCATCCCCGATTTTAATTTGTTATGACTGTCCGAGGGAGAGTAACATCGATGACAGAGACCTCAAACAAGCAGGCTGCGCGCTGGATTATTACTCTGGAACTGCTTCTGTAGTGTACAGAAACTGCAGTAATATCTTGGCCCTCCCCCATTGACTCGCAGCTGGCCAGAGGACACAGCTGGACATCCATGTTCTCAAAGCAGACAGTGAAGAACAACCCCTGAGGCACTGTAGGGTCCTGAAAAGTTGGAATTGTCAGAACAAAAAAAAATCATAGTAAACAGTTTGATTCCATTTTCATCTGTGATGAGATAAAAAAAAAAAAAAAAACTGCTGCTACTGACCCAAACAATATGGTGGCTCAATAAAATTAGAATATTCAGTCCAGAATGCAACAAAACATGTAGAGAAAGATAGTCCTAAAGCCTATAAGTCGGCTTTTAAGGTTATGGACAGGCAGGATGTCCTATGATGGGTTCAAATGTGTGTTGCTGACACATACTTAAGGGGAAAACGCTCTGTCTAGGTTCTGGACTACCCAAGAATACTTTTGGAAGTAATTGTAAAACAAACATTTTGAGATGTAAGGTATGTTGTGCTGTTCTTTTCACTGCATGTACTTTAATAGAATAAGCTTCTACAGGATTCCTCAGTAGCAGGCGCAGAGCGCAGCAGGAGCAGAAAAAGAAGTGTGGATAAGAGAGAAAAGAGTCCGTGCTCCCTGAAACAGAAACCTTTGTTTGCTTTACCTGCAGCGAGAACGCCACGTCTTGTGAGGGTCGATCCTCTCGCTGTTCTCGTGAATTCTTCTGAATTTTCAGCGTGTCATCTCAGCTCGCTGTGCACGCGGAAAGTTGTCCAGGAGCTGACTTCTCCCTTCTTGTTGGCTTTAATAGTCGCTTCTTGACTCTCTATGCCAGGCTGATGATTTTGCAGTGCAGCGCGCTGCTGTGCGCCTTCAGCGGCTCTCAGGCAGCAGTAGGCTGTTTATGTCTGCCTTTGTGAGGGGGAGCATCAATCCGCAGCGCTCCGCATATCCCTACCGGTCATGTAGTCGCCAGTCTCCGCATAGTGAGCATCATGTCCCGCAGGCTGAGCACCTCGTTGCATCCTTTATCCTGCATTCGGGGGAGTAGTCGACACATCTCTGCGTCTCGGCCAGATCGGCACTTCACCACCGCATCGCAACCCTCAGCGTGGTTGTCACATTTGATCATCCGAGCTTTCAGGATGAGGTTTTTCAGGGCAGGACGTGGTTCAGCTCTTTGGTGGGAGATCCGCTGACATTTAACGGGCAGCTGCTCTGCTGGAACGACCAGTGGCAGCACGCAGCACCGAGCAGAAACGGTGACCGCACGGAGTCGTCAGCGGGTCCTCCAGGACTTACTGCACAATTGCATTTGATAATCCAGGGTCACGGTCCCCTTCCGAAGCAGGTCCAGCTCTATCCCATGGTTTCAAAGTCCAAATTCCAAACTTTTGCGTCTCCCCCCCCGCAGATCTGAGTCGGTAGCAGTGTGGGTTTTTAGCTGTCATTGGGGAGCGCTCAGACAGACTCAAGCCTCCTCACTTCTAAACTCTACTCAATGACGAGACTTTTGTGCACTTCAGGTTGCGCTCGGCGATTTAAAACTTATACTTTAAAGTTTTCGAAAGTTGTAAGCCTAAAAAAATAATGACTTTAGTGAACTATTCAAGTAGAAACAACTGTTGTTGTGCAACTGAAAAATAAAAAGACAACATGATAACAGATAGACTGTTGTTAAAAGTTAGAGCGTAAGATGTAGAACCAGGAAGTTACGGTGTAATGTATTCTAAATATACCCAATTTGATTATATATCCGATCACACTGACACTGTCTTGGTTAAAAAAATACGAAATTCTAACATCCCTTTGCGTGCCTTAACCGTAGAACAACAGTTTTGCATGTCAGTGAGGCATATTCTGGGCGCGAAATTTGTGCGGAATTTGTACCGTAACTACTTCTTTTAAGTGCGCACGTGATAAAGTTGCATACAAATGTTATTTTTTGCTGTCAAATAGGCCAGGAAGGTTTTATCAGAGTTTGACATTTTTGTTGTTTATACAATTATCTGGACCATTGAACAACACACGGATTGCCATTTATTTTGTTGTGTAGACAAAACTAAAAAGCCAATATGAGGTATTATAAACTTGACCCAGTGTGGAGGCTCTAATTTGTTCTTCAATTCATAGGTCTGTGATTGAAGGCGTTCTAGATATTGTTAGCTGTTTAGGGTGATATTATTAGGGTTTTGACAGGGTTTTGCCAGCTACAAGGCCCTATTACTTGTATATTCCTCCCTACAACATTAGAAAATGGATAAAATCCAAATTCCCCTCTGACAAGATATTGGAGATTTATGGCTATATAGAGTCCAGAACCTCCAGACCAGGATTTGTGCCCATGAGCACTGTGTGCTCTAGTTAAGTGATGACCAAGTCACATCTCTCACCACTATGGCGGTGGTATGGGCAGAGACAACAGATTTAGTCTATGTCGGATGCTTGACTACGCAATGGCAACAGAGCTCAACTATCAAAAACAATGAGTTCATTACCTACCTATGCGATATATCTCTTTACAGTCGGCACGACTGGCGTACTTATGGTTTTAGAATGTAAGCAGCACTTCTTTGCATACGCAATTGTCACGCCTCAGATATGTGTGCGTATAGCGTGCGTATAGAACTCAGGACGCTGATTGTGTATCGAGACATTTTTGCAGGTGTGGCGTTATATAGAATAGAAAAAATCTCACAGACAACCACACAGATAGCGAGTTTAATCGCACATGTTTGAACACGCTATCTCAGTATCATGGAATAACACTTGCCTCACCGCTCTTCGCATATTATTAATAAAAGATGAGTGACTCCACATAACAAGGGTATTACACTGTTGTCACACTAATACTAACAAACACGCTCATGACAACTATATGGACTATTGTAAGTGGTGGCCTCCAATGTTTCTAAGTCAGCTCGTGTGAGCAAAACTTCACTTATAGTATGATGTAGTATAATAACACATTAAAAATGACAATTTGTAAGAGGCTGGGACACACAGGGAGTGCTCAAGTGAAGGAAAAAGAATAGCTCTGCTGATCAGGCAAGAAACAGCGTTCTGCTGTTGACCCGTCCTGATTAGTAACCCATCCTACCGGTTTTGCCTGTATTTCGGAAATCCAGTTATGCCAATGCCATGCTCAATAAAACCTTCATATGAAGTATCCAGAACTAAAAAACAAAGCAAGGCTTATCCAAAGACTTCATGACTAAGTCAGTGACAGAGAGTAGTCTGAGATCGTTGTTGGTAATGTCTCATTACTGATGTTGTGGGGTGTTTACGATGGGGTCGTGGTGAAAATAACTCCCTGTGCAGTCACGCCAAAGGTCTTGTTCTGTGTATATTACAGCCTGTTTTCAACTCATCGCACGATTTACACATTTTTCCTTGAGGCTTACTCTGTAGTCATGACTTGACTTTTTTCTTTAAATAACTTAATCACACTTAAATACATGGTTTGTCAAGAAATTTTAAAAGATGTGAAAAACTGAACGGATGAAAAATGAAAGAAACCAAGCTCTGCAGTTTATACTTTATGGCACCTGCTTTCTTCAGTCAGTTTTCAGAACGTAATTGGATATTTTTTTATGCTGATGTTCATACGTTGGTATTTGGCTTTATATTATTCACAGTCAGAGCATAAGTCCCGTATTCACATCCAGCACTTTTGGTCAGGTACCTTGGAAGTGTTATGCTGGAATATTGTGTTCAGCGCTGCAGGATCAACGTTACTAACAGCTTACACACACCCTCGACTCTGGGCCAACCTGCCGCCCTGTGATTTATTATTTCAGCCACGAACAAACAACCGCCGTCGGCATGGGTGTTTTGAGAGAGAGTTGTTGTCTGCCTGACTTGGAGAAATGTTTGCTCTCAAAATGAGATCAGAATAAATAAGCCTAGGTATGTTGTTGTGTGTGGCGCGTCTGTGTCAGAAGGCCAGAGGCAGAGCAGGAACGGATGGAAAGCTCTTGGATTTTTATGATACGTAGGTTAGAAACCGATACGGTATCTACAAGACTGGTTGTTTAGGAACTGTGTTCATGAGGGCTGGGTGAAGTTGCAACAGAGGGGGCTCAGACAAGTCCATGTTGGGTCAGCCTAAAGACAAGACAACGTCCCAGTGGAGATAAAAAGTTTAATCCCACTTTTCTCCAATCTAAACTGTGTGAAGATCAGGACAGATGGACTTGCAGCCAGCCCACAGGACAAAATAGCATCTGAGATAATTTTCCATCCATGCAAGAAATTCTGGCTTCCAGTTTTGTGGCTTTATGGACACCTAAGTGCTGTGATTTGAAGAAAGGTAGTTCAAACATTTTGGCCAAATGTAATTATTGCTTCTTGCCAGAGTTAGATGAGAAGATTAATACAACATTTACTCTTGTTTGTGTGCTAAAATAGAGCCTGTTTAGATTAGTTAGCGTAAAACCACAATCAAGGGGACAGTCAGCTCTAAAGAATCGGCAAATCTAAAGCTCCTAATTTATGTTCCATGTTATCTTAATCCGTTCAAAAAACAACTGTAAAAATATAAATTGTTGTTTTAAGGATTATGTTTTGGACTATTCTTGACCGGATCTGCCAGCTGACCTTTCCTTGTTGGTTTACCTTGGATAGGCCAGTACTGGTTTTTCTCTGCTTCTCCTCATTTATGCTAAGCCTATAGTAAACGCTAGCTTCATATTTAGTATACAAACATGAGTGCTATCAATCTTCTCATGAGGCCTATAATCTCAA